>NC_053024.1:417481431-417692102 GCF_003073215.2 Triticum urartu
TATGACTAATGTTGAGTCCATGGATTATACCACTCTCACCCTTCCACCATTGCTAGCCTCTCTAGTACCGTGCAACTTTCGCCGGTACCACAAACCCACCATATACCTTCCTCAAAACAGCCACCATACCTACCTATCATGGCATTTACATAGCCATTCCGAGATATATTGCCATGCAACTTCCATCACCATCATATACATGACTTGAGAATTCATGGTCATATTGCTTTGCATGATCGTAAGATAGCTAGCACGATGTTTTCATGGCTTGTCCGTTTTTTGATGTCATTGCTACGCTAGATCATTGCACATCCTGGTACACTGCCGGAGGCATTCATATAGAGTCATATCCTTGTTCTAGATATCAAGTTGTAATATTGAGTTGTAAGTAAATAAAAGTGTGATGATCATCATTATTAGAGCATTGCCCCAGTGAGGAAAGGACGATGGAGACTATGATTCCCCCATAAGTCGGGATGAGACTCCGGACTTTACAAAAAAATAAAAGAGTCCAAAGAAGCCCAAATAAAAAAAGGGGCCAAAGAAGCCCACCAAAAAATGAGAGAAAAAGAGAGAAGGGGTAGCGCTACTATCCTTTTTCCACACTTGTGCTTCAAAGTAGCACCATGTTCTTCATATAGAGAGTCTCTTGAGTTATCACTTTCATATACTAGTGGGAATTTTCATTATAGAACTTGGCTTGTATATTCCGATGATGGGCTTCCTCAAATGCCCGAGGCCTTCATGAGCAAGCAAGTTGGATGCACACCCACTTAGTTTCAGTTGGAGCTTTCATACACTTATAGCTCTAGTGCATCTGTTGCATGGCAATCCCTACTCACCCACGTTGATATCTATTGATGGGCATCTCCATAGCCCGTTGATACGCCTAGTTGATGTGAGACTATCTTATCCTTTTTGTCTTCTCCACCATCATATTCTATTCCACCTATAGTGCTATGTCCATGGCTCACGCTCTTGTATTGCATGAAAGTTGAAAAGGTTTGATAACGTCAAAAGTATGAAACAATTGCTTGGCTTGTCATTGGGGTTGTGCATGATGTGAATATTTTGTGTGGTGAAGATGGAGCATAGCCAGACTATATGATTTTGTAGGGATAACTTTCTTTGGCCATGTTATTTTGAAAAGACATGATTGCTTTATTATTAGGCTTGAAGTATTATTGTTTTTATGTCAAATGATAGACAATTTCTTTGAATCACTCGTGTCTTAATATTCATGCCATGAATAGACATATGATCAAGATTATGCTAGGTAGCATTCCACATCAAAAATTATCTTTTTTATCATTTACCTACTCGAGGATGAGCAGGAATTAAGCTTGGGGATGCTGATATGTCTCCATCGTATCTTTAATTTTTGATTGTTCCATGCCAATATTCTACAACTTTCATATACTTTTGGCAACTTTTTATACTATTTTTGGGACTCACATATTGATCCAGTGCCCAGTGCCAGTTCCTATCTGTTGCATGTTTTTGGTTTCGCAAAATATCCATATCAAACGGAGTCCAAACGTGATAAAAACTGACGGAGATACTTTTTGGAATATTTGGAAAATTCTGGAAGAAAAATCCACACGAGACGGTGCCCGAGGTGGTCACGAGGCAGGGGGGCGCGCCTGCCCCCCTGGGCGCGCCCCCTACCCTCGTGAGCCACCCGTAAGGCGGTTGACGCTCTTCTTTTGCCGCAAGAAAGCTAATTTCCCGAAAAAAATCACAGCGAAGGTTTCAGGCCAATCGGAGTTACGGATCTTCATATATACACGAAACGGTGAAAGAGAGCCAGGAGAGAACGCAGAAACAGAGAGAGACAGAGAGACAGATCCAATCTCGGAGGGGCTCTCGCCCGTCCCACGCCATGGAGGCCAAGGACCAGAGGGGAAACCCTTCTCCCATCTAGGGAGGAGGTCAAGGAAGAAGAAGAAGAAGAAGGGGGGACCTCTCCCCCTTACTTTCGGTGGTGCCAGAGTGCCACCGGGGGCCATCATCATCACCGCAATCTTCACCAACAACTTCACCGCCTTCACCACCAACACTTCCCCCCTCTATGCAGCGGTGTAACCTCTCTCTTACCCGTTGTAATCTCTACTTAAACATGGTGCTCAACGCTATATATTATTTCCCTATGATGTATGGCTATCCTATGATGTTTGAGTAGATCCATTTTGTCCTAATGGCTATTTGATGATCAAGATTGGTTTGAGTTGCATGTTTTATTATTGGTGCTGTCCTATGGTGCGCTCTGTGTCGCGCAAGCGTGAGGGATCCCCGCTGTAGGGTGTTGAAATATGTTTATGATTTTCTTATGGTGGGTGCCGTGAGTGAACAGAAGCACAGACCCGAGTAAGTAGGTTGTTTGCATATGGGATAAAGAGGACTTGATGCTTTAATGCTATGGTTGGGTTTTACCTTAATGAATCTTTAGTAGTTGCGGATACTTGCTAGAGTTCCAATCATAAGTGCATATGATCTAAGTAGACAAAGTATGTTAGCTTATGACTCTCCCTCAGATAAAATTGTAATAATGATTACCGGTCTAGTTATCGATTGCCTAGGGACAAATAACTTTCTCGTAACAACAAACTCTCTACCAAACCTAACTTAGTTGTGTCTTTATCTAAACAGCCCCTACTTATTATTTACTTGCTCTTTATTATCTTGCATACCTATCCAACAACACCGACAAAGTACTTCTAGTTTCATACTTGTTCTAGGTAAAGCGAACATCAAGTGTGTGTAGAGTTGTATCGGTGGTCGATAGAACTTGAGGGAATATTTGTTCTGCCTTTAGCTCCTCGTTGGGTTCGACACTCTTACTTGTCGGAAGAGGCTACAGTTGATCCCCTATACTTGTGGGTTATCAACCGACTAGGCAGCTGGAGCTGCCTACTTCACCTGGCCGCAAGATAGGTCGTACCCTCATCTCAAGTCACTTTATTTAGGCGTCAGTTGTCTGAATTTTTATTCTAGGCCAATCGATTCCCAATGGGAAGGAGGACCCCTCGAGGCGGCGGAGCTCCTAGGCTGCCGGTTGGCTGGTGTCTAACATAAGGGTGCATGGGCGCAAGTTCACCGCGGAAGCAGCGCTTAGATGGCTATCTTAGAGTTGTGTGGGTTGAAGGTACTACCGCCGCCGGATCTGGATGACGGCAAGTCTTTGTGGATTGGTCGGGGGGCGCGCAACCACACCAGTGCGGTGGGGTGGGGAGCGGGGTTTTGGTCAGAGCTCTCGCGGCCACGGACGGCGGAGGCAGACTGCTCTGCCGATGGTCGCTGGCTCTTTGGGGAAGATTCTGAACAGTGTCAGCCGGGAGGCACAAGACGGCCATCAAGCCATCCGGCGTAGATCGGACAATACCAAAATAAAATAAAATCATGTGACCCCAATTTAGTCTTCAGTCAATAGACATGTGACCACTCTCATACCTTACTATTGATCTCTTAGGGTATTTCTTCAGATCAGAGATATGTGTCGTTCTTAACATTATGCATTTTCTGCATCTTCAGCCACACCGTCTTCCTTCTCACCGCAGCTGCTCCAACAAGGGAAGCATACACCAGAAGGGAGCTATAGTCCCCACTCAACAGTTCCCTGCATCGAATGCACTTGCCCGACATGGACAGCCACAACAACTGCAGGGCCATCAAAAAGTCAGCACATGATGCTCACTCCTATGGATGGCAGCCAGATAGGTTGTACCCTCATCTTACTTGTGTGCAATATTTCTGGCTTTGTTGTTCATCTAAGCATGGAAGATAGATTATCACATTTCACTGTATATTCACGTTGATCTCCTATGGGTCTTGTTGGGGATATAACTATTGGGTATGACCCGCCCAGGATGGGTCGGGTCATGCCACTGGCGGCTTAAGAAGAGAAGGCCCAAGAGGATGATGAGGATGGCGGTCCATAGAGCAAGTTTATTGAGAGACCAAGACCCGGGATGACTTGAGGCCCATGGGTATGAACCGCCATATTGTATAACTTGTATTATAAGGCAAGCTTAGTAGTTACCGGGCCGGACACGTTGTGTATGAGCCGGTCAGGACTCTGTAAGCCGCCGGGCATTAACCTGTGTATATAAAGGGGTGACCCGGCGGCGGGTTAGGACAAGAAACAACAAGTCGAGAACTAGGTCAAGCGTATTAGCTGGCTGGTAATCGAAACTCCAGCAATACAACCCCCAAACTAGAGTAAGCCTTTACCTCGTTGCGAGGGGCCGAACTAGTATAAAGTCTTTGTGTCCTTCATCCCGGTTAACCCCTTCAAGCTACCCTAGTTGCGATGGCTCCACACCAAAGTCCTTTTGCCAGGGCATCTATCGTGTTAAGCCCATGACAGTTGGCACCCATCGTGGGGCCAACGCACGGTGGTTTCGAGTTCTTGAAGGGCAGCTTCCCAGGGATCAAGGGATACGCTGTGGGCCGGTTGACCAAGAGTTCTCGCGGCAAGCTCTACATCGACGACGCTGGCTGGGGCCCCAAGGCCGGCTCAATTGAGTACGGGGATCGGGTCCCTTTCGATGGAATCCACTTCTTCATCGGCAAGATCGGTGAATCGGGCCCTGAGCCAGACACCTGTGCCCACATCATCGAGACGGCTCAGTGTGCATGACCCGCTAAGGTTCAAGCCACTGTGAAGCATGACTTTGTTGGTTTTATCCATGGGGCGGAACATGAGGAATGATCTGTGTCTGGTGGTGAGACGGCCATCTACTTTGATGGTCAGTAGTCAACCAGTGAGACCGACTCAATGTATCAACTGCAGGACGGCCGACTTGGGGGTTGTTTCGATGGCGACAGTATTCCGGACCCCTATTAGCTGCCGAACAGGGTTGCGATCTTCATGGTTGGTACACAGGCGGTGCTAGGCTCAATGACCACTTCGGCTATGACCTCCAGCTCAACGGCTGCAGTGATGGTTGGTGCTAGCAGCTTTGAGCGCCCGCCGGCTCAGGTTCTGACAGAGTTGTTGGAGGCTTTGGCGACTTTGATGGGGGCGGAGGTGACCCCGGACACTCAAGAACAGCATAAGGTGAATGTTGCGAAGCAACGAGATGAGATAGCTCAGGCCAAGGAAGAACTGGCGGCTGAGAATGCTAGGATGGCCACAGAGCAAGCTGCTTTGGATGCTCAGGCACAACGGATTCAGGCAGAGTTGTTTCGGCTTACCTTGGATCAGAACGCTTCAAATGACATCATGAGAAGGAGGCACCAGAGTCGCTTAGCTCTGGTGTACGATGCCAGAAACCTTTTTAACACGCCCGTGGCAGGGACCAGTGACCCGCCCGTGGTAAACCGGGCGGTTGAGACGCCCGTGACCGGAGCGCCAGTTCAGCCACACACTATGGATCCGCCTCGTTTGGATATGACTCCGCCTCAGCATGTTCCAACACCGTCGGGTCATTATTCTAACCCTTTGGATAATATGGTTGCCGTGGCGACATAATTGGTGGCTCTCCCAGTTGAAGGCGAGTCTCCGGCTGCGATAGAGATGAGGAGGGCCACAGAACTTCTTCAGACAGTAGTGGCTCAATAGGCAGCTTATTCATATGGTCATGGACGGATTCACTCAATCCCTCATCCAAGCCGGAGTTATAGCAGGCATATTGATTCACCAGCAGTTTCGAGCAGTGAACAGCACCGTAACCAGCCTCGTGGGCATAACCCGCCGCGCGCCGGCGATGATGTTCAAGATTTTGTGGACCAGAGCGGGCCGTGGCATGAGGCTGAGCTGGCGGCTCCGCTAGCGGCTCAACAACAGCCGCTAGCTTATCCGTCAACGTCTGTGGGGGCAGGAGTGACCTCTAGATCTTTGGGGGTGCCATGTTTAGTGTAGTCTCTACGCAACGAGCGCTTGCCTAAGGACTTCAAGGGCCCCCGTAAGTGCCTAACTACACGGAGGATCAACCCCTAGAAGCCTGGATTGAGAGCTATGAGATGGCTATGGAGATGTTGGATGTTAGTGGTGCTGCATGTGCTAAGTATTTCACCATGATATTGGATGGGCCGGCCCGTAGCTGGTTGAAAGGATTGCACCCTAACTCCATTGGTTCATGGGCGGAATTGAAGTCCCATTTCATTTAGAATTTCAAGGATACATGCAAGCAGCCCATGTCGATTCTTGACTTAGATACTTGTGTCCAGGGTGAGGATGAGACAATGACCCATTGGGTGCACTGGATCTCGACCATTATTCGTTCCTCGGATAGTATTAATGTCGGTTCGGCTGTCCTCATGTTAGAAAAGAATTGTTGTTTTCTTCCTCTGAAGCAGAAGTTGGGGCGGCTTAAGCGCCGCTGTAATGATATGGGGGAGCTCATGGAGGCTCTAATTAAATAGGCGGACTCAGATAGCACCAAGGATCCAGAGTCTGATGAGGAGAAAACTGGAAAGGGGAAGAAGAATAGCAAGGGAAGGGGGCAGGAGCACCATACGGCGAGTCAGGGTAATAATGCCAAGCGCAAGGCTAAAGGCAGTTCAGACTTTATGGCTAATACCAATGCTTAGAACGGTAATCAGCATTGTAAGGGGAAGGCGTTCCCACCCCGGCTTGGCAGTGTCGGCATTCTGGGAACGGGGGTCCCCAGACTTGCCTGCCTGCGACCCGTAGCATGGCTCCACCGGCGGCCCCGTACGGCCCATCTTTACCAGCAAACATTCAAGACCCTCACGAGGGGCCAAGCCTCGCGAGGCGGACTACACAAGACCTCCTCAGGGCGGCCTCACCAAGCTGTCTCATGAGGGGCGGAGAGATCAAGGCGAGTGGCACCTCGCGAGGTTCTTGTGACGCATGCCATGACGACCGGAACCAGGCAGGCGTCAGGCAGGCCCCAGCATGCGCAGTGTCCTTGTCAGTGTCAAAACCGACGGATCTCGGGTAGGGGGTCCCGAACTGTGCGTCTAGGCCGGATGGTAACAGGAGGCAAGGAACATGATGTTTTACCCAGGTTCGGGCCCTCTTGATGGAGGTAAAACCCTACGTCCTGCTTGATTAATATTGATGATATGGGTAGTACAAGAGTAGATCTACCACGAGATCAAGGAGGCTAAACCCTAGAAGCTAGCCTATGGTATGATTGTTGTATGATGAAGTTGTCCTACGGACTAAAACCCTCCGGTTTATATAGACACCGGAGACGGTTAGGGTTACACAAAGTCGGTTACAATGGTAGGAGATCTTGAATATCCGCATCGCCAAAGCTTGCCTTCCACGCCAAGGAAAGTCTCATCCGGACACGGGACGAAGTCTTCAATCTTGTATCTTCATAGTCCTGGAGTCCGGCCGAAGGTATAGTCCGGCTACCCGAACACCCCCTAATCCAGGACTCCCTCAGTAGCCCCTGAACCAGGCTTCAATGACGATGAGTCCGGCACACAGATTGTCTTCGGCATTGCAAGGCGGGTTCTTCTCCAAATTCCGTGTACCTGTTGAATAATGTCCGATTTTCGTAATGTAGCGCACCTTGGCTTCCACGCCCAATAATGGCCGTCTTCCACGTGTCAAATGAATGCGAAAAGTCGGGGTGTCTTTACATTCACACCCCTAGCCGCATAAACGAGCCGCCTATTTAATGGGATGGGGATTCAGATCCAAACCACACCTTCTCCTCCCCGCGAGTAATCATCAGAGCGCCTCCAGCAAAGGTCCATTCCAACATGGCCAGCCGTCATAGCTCCTCCTCTCGCCCTTCCAGTCCTAAACCTAGAGACTGGGAGAGGTGCTCCATCCCGCAAAGCGAGCTAGTGTCACTTCAGGCCAAGGGATTTCTCCCTCAGGCCTATATGGTCCCGGTCCGAGCCGGACTCGCCACCTATAATGGTGGAGAGCAAGCGGAGAGCACCCCCAATCCCTCCAAAGGAGAGCGGGTGTGCCTCGTCCCTTATCTAATAAGAGGACTTGGATTTCCAATTCATCCATTTCTCCGTGGGCTTCTGGAGTTCTACGGCCTCCAGCTGCACAATCTCACGCCCGCCTCTATATTGCATATCGCGGGCTTCGTCTCCCTTTGCGAGCTATTGTTGGGTGTTGAGGCTCATTTCGCGCTGTGGAAGAGGTTATTCTGCTTGGTGCCCCGCTCTCAAGAGGGGTCTATATATCAAGTGGGCGGAGCCGAAGTGTGGCGTATCGCCGGGACCGGATATCTATCCGGAACCCCAAAGAAGGCGTCCGAGGACTGGCCTTCGGAATGGTTTTATATAGATGATGTCCCGCTGCCGGATCCTATCCGGGTCGGTCTCCCCGAATTCAACAGTGCTCCCTTAAAGAAACACCTAAGCTGGCGTCCGCGGAGCTCTCAAAGAGAAGGCGACAGGGACGTCCTTCACCTGATGGGTCGGATAAGACTATTGGCTCATTCCGGACTAACCATGATTGGAGTCATGGCCGCATGCATTATGCGGGGGGTGCAGCCGCTTCAATATAGAGGCCACCCCATGTGGGATTTTAACGGGGAGGATGACGCCACCCGTTACGGTCGTAAGGGGCCAGCCTCAGCTGCCGCTCTAGTAAAGATCTTATCCTCTTTGTACAAGGGAGAAGAGGAGGAATTCCTTCGCGCCAACCCGCAGGGCGGATTTACTATGTACAACCCTGCGAGTTGGGTAAGTGGACAATTGTACTTGCCCATCCGTTTTATATTCCCATGATTAAATATGTAGTCTAACGATTTCAACGCAGGAACTGCGTCAGGAAGTAAAGGATATAAACAGCCGTCCCCCACAGCCCGAGGATCTAGAACGGTCCCTCGATCCGGACTCCGAGGAGGATCCGGACATATCGGTGGAGCTGATTGACGGGGTGTTTCATCAGCTAAGCAAGGACAATACCTTGGTGGCCATTACGGCTGATTACCCAGGGTTAATCCCGGCCTCCCAGGTAACAGAGAGCGGAGTCTCATCCCCTTGAGAAGGAATCCATTCTCACGCATTTCAGTTTTCCTGACAATGACCGTGTTTTGCAGGGGAGGTTTCCGAGGCGGGAGGCCGAACCTGTGGCGGCTAGCCAACGAGGGGCCGCAGGGCCCCGTGGGGTAAAAAGGAATGTAGTCCGGACTGAGACGCCGGTGCAAAGGTACAGCGCACCCTCTTTTTCCCTGGTGTTATTCCTTCACGGCATATTAACGTTCGTGCTATCTTCAGGACGAAGAGACCTCGCCGGACTATATCCGAAGGGGTTGCCAATCGCGCCTCCACCAGCCAGGCTCCAACGCTTGGCCCGGAAGCGGAAGCAAACACAAGGCGCACACCGGACGCTCCTCCGACAGAGGATGCGGACAGGCTGTCTGCCACCAATTCCGAGGTGGAGAGTTCCATGAACCCCAGGCGTCGCCGGACAGTTCTTCGCGACGCTTGTTTCTCCCAAGAGGCATTAGATGCCTTCAATTCGGGAGATGCGTACCTCCGTGCCGCTCAAAATGGTTTAGCCAGAGCCACGGAGCAATATGTAAAAGACATACGGGTAAGAATATTTTGGTAAATATATATATACCAGTAGCCCCCGAGACTTGAAACAGTTAGAGTAACTGATTTAAGGATCATTTTTTATGCAGGTTCTTACAGAGAAGAATACCGTACTATCCCAGGAGCTGGAAGAGTGCAAAGCCCAACTAGAGGCCGCACTAGCCGCAGCAGGGGAGCCCAAAGAGACCCCCTCTGGTAAGATACACTTCGAAAGATTAGTGTCTTGCGAAGTGCGGCGTGGGTGTAAATCTGACAAATCATATTGCAGATGGCACCGGACTCGATCCGGAGAGGCAACAACTCTTACGCCGGCTAAAGGCCAGTGAGAGTATGCTGACAAGGGTGAGGCAGGAGAAGAATGATCTTCAGGATGCCAACACCAAGCTGGACGTTGAACTTAAAGATGTTCGTGGCCAGCTGTCGGACTCCACTAAGGAGAATCAGCGGCTTCGACGCGGCATATTTAGTAAGTGCTTAAGCGAATCTTTGAAAGAAAAGAGTTCGGCAAGGAAGTCGACTAACAGAGTAATATCTGTAGGTATGCTAACGGGTTGTCCTGCAGAGGAGATGCCCGGTTCTACAGGTGACCTTCTTCCCGAGCTCTCGCAACTGCACGAGCGAGTTCGGCAGGCGATGCGAGGCGTTGCCCAAGCCTTATGGCCTTCCCACTCTATGCCCGAGGGCCTTGGAGAGCTTTCGGAGAAGCTTAAGGGAGCTCGGCGGCGCTTCCGGTTGTGAAGATATCGGCCTGCTGACAAGGCGCTAGGGAGGCCTGGGCCATGGTGAAGACGTGGTACACGAAGTCTGACCCAAACCACATGGCCGAGGTCGGACCTGTGGGGCCTGACGGGAAGGAGATCCCTGTAAGCTTAGTGTACGGCCAAGTAGAATTGGCCGCAAAGTATTCCCAGCAGGACTGTAAGTTAGACAACCTGTTAGATGGTATTGAAGAGGAATACAATCCGTCAGAGTGACTATGTAATTTTTAATTGACATGTGTAATGCCTTCTAGCCGGATTGTAGATCGTTTGTCGTTGCCAACCTTTTCGCTTCAACCTCAGGACCTGACGGTCCGGAGTGTGTCCGAATACCCTACCGGTTATGTAAGAACCGGGGTATGCATGGAGACCAGGCGTAGGGGTCATTAGTGCTTTATCAGACAAGTGCCCAACTAGTTATGTTATATTACATGGTTAGTAAGAAACATCTTCCAGAGAGAATAGTTCCGTTAGGGGTTCCTTTCTCTGGGAGGCATGCCCTAAAGTGCATGTCCGGACTACAAACGCAGGAAAATCATCTGGGGGCATATATAAATAAGTAAAAAGGTCATCTTTTAGTTCATCGACCGAATATTCCCTTAAGAACGCTAGCTTTCGGCTTCACCCAGTCTGAGGTACACATCCGGCTGATCCGGCAGTAACAATCGCAGAGGTGCTCCCTTTACCACCTAGCCGAACAATCGGGAATGTAGGGGTAAGCACAGGAGCCAGGCAACCCAGCTTGGCCAAAACTGAAGTCATATCGATGCATATAATGGTGAAGAAAAGGTACATGCGGAAATTTGACACATGTGGTGGGCTTGAAGCCCGTGTAAATAAGCTTCTGTTAAAGAAGCCCCCGGGTTTAATGAGCACGAGTAGCACGTCACTTGAGGAGCCTTTAAGGGCTATAAGAGAAAAGAGGGGAAGGGGAGAAATGTAAGACAGAAAATGTAAAAAATGGACAGAGGAAGGAGACAAACACAGAGTCCGGCGCTAGGCATAGAATCTTTGGAGACGGGCTGTGTTCCATGGGTTCGGCTCGAGTTGGTTATCCGACGCATCTCGCAGGCAGTATGCTCCACCAGTCAGGACTTGGTCGATTATGAAGGGACCTTCCCACTTGGGCTTCAGCTTGTCCTTTTTCTTGTCCGACAGGCGTAGAACTAATTCACCAACGTTGTAATTTTTGGCCCGCACTTCTCTGCTTTGATATCTTCGAGCCTGCTGTTGATAGAATGCGGAATGGGCTTTTGCCACGTCGCGCTCCTCCTCTAAGGCATCCAAACTGTCCTGCCGATCGAGCTCGGCTTCCCTTTCTTCGTACATGCACACTCGAGGTGAGTCATGAATTATGTCGCAGGGCAAGACTGCCTCTGTGCCGTACACCATAAAAAATGGTGTGTATCTGGTGGTGCGATTTGGCGTGGTCCGCAGCCCCCAGAGTACGGAGTCGAGCTCCTCTACCCAGTGCGTGTTAGATTCCTTGAGGGACCGCACTAATCTGGGTTTGATGCCGCTCATGATGAGACCATTTGCACGTTCGACCTGACCATTAGTTTGTGGGTGATAGATGGAAGCATAATCGAGCTTGATGCCCATGTTTTTGCACCAGAGTTTCACCTCATCGGCCGTAAAGTTCGTGCCATTATCGGTGATGATGCTGTGGGGGACGCCATCACGGTGTACGACCCCGGATATAAAGTCTATCACAGGTCCGGATTCGGCCGTCTTAACAGGCTTGGCTTCTATCCATTTGGTGAACTTATCCACCATGACCAGTAAGTATTTTTTCTTGTGGGTTCTGCCTTTAAGGGGTCCCACCATGTCAAGCCCCCAGACCGTGAAAGGCCAAGTGATGGGGATAGTTTGGAGGGCAGTGGGTGGCACATGGCTTTGGTTTGCAAAAAGCTGGCACCCGACGCATCGTTGGACCAAGTCCTGAGCGTCCGCCCGGGCCGTCGGCCAATAAAAGCCTGTACGGAAAACCTTGATTACAAAGGACCTGGCTGCGGTGTGATGGCCGCCGAGTTCAGCATGAATTTCAGTCAGCAGGTTCCGCCCTTCCTCTTCGGAGATGCACCTTTGAAGGACTCCGGTAGTGCTTTTCTTATAAAGTTCTCCCTCATGGACTTTATAGGCTTTAGATCGCCGCACTATACAGCGTGCCTCGTTTTGGTCCTCTGGGAGTTCCTGCCTAGTAAGGTAGGCTAGGAATGGTTCTGTCCACGGGGCGATAACGGCCATTAGTACGTGGGATGAGGTTGTGATTTCATTGGCAGAGCCTCCGATTATGTCAGATTGTTCGGCATCGGACAGTGCGGTTGGGTCCGGGCTAATATTGCCATGTTCCCCTTCCCATACTACGGATGGCTTGAACAGCCTTTCCAGGAAGATGTTGGGGGGGGACCACATCGCGTTTTGCGCCGATGCGTGCCAGGACGTCTGCCGCCTGATTGTTTTCTCAGGCTATATGGTGAAATTCGAGCCCCTCAAACCGAGCTGACATTTTGAGGACGGCGTTGCGGTAAGCTGCCATTTTTCGATCCTTGGCATCGAAGTCTCCATTTATTTGGGATATCGCGAGGTTCGAATCCCCGCGCACCTCTAGGCGTTGAATGCCCATGGATACTGCCATCCGGAGACCATGTAAAAGGGCCTCATATTCGGCTGCATTGTTGGAGTCCGTGTACATAATCTGGAGTACATATTGAACTATATCTCCTGTGGGGGATGTCAAAACGACGCCGGCCCCTAGTCCGGTCAACATTTTGGAACCGTCGAAGTGCATGATCCAGTTTGAGCATGTGCCGTACTCTTTAGGGAGTTCGGCCTCCGTCCATTCTGCGACGAAGTCGGCCAAAACTTGCGACTTGATAGCTCGCCGTGGCCTATAAGTTATGTCCAACGAGAGGAGCTCGATGGCCCATTTTGCAATCCGGCCCGTTGCGTCACGGTTGTTTATAATATCGTTGAGTGGTACTTCGGATGCTACTGTGATTGAACACTCTTGAAAGTAGTGTCGTAGCTTCCGGGAATACCGCATATGCGATTTTTTGATAATGTGGGTACCGTGATTTGCATGGGGTGAGGACCGTGGACACATAGTAAACCGGCTTTTGAAGGGGGAATTTGTGTCCGTCCGTTTCCCGCTCGACGACGAGTACTGCACTGACAACTTGATGGGTTGCTGCAATGTACAATAGCATTGGTTCGCCAATGTTTGGCGGGGCCAGGACAGGTTTTGTGGCCAATATGGCTTTTATTTCCTCGAGTCCGGCCGTGGCGGCATCCGTCCACTCGAAGTGTTCGGTGCGCCGAAGGAGGCGGTAGAGGGGTAGCGCCTTTTCTCCCAAACGGGAGATAAAGCGGCTTAGAGCCGCCACGCATCCGGTTAATTTTTGTATTTGTTTGAGGTCCTTTGGGACATCCAATTGTGACAAAGCTCGGATCTTGGCTGGATTTGCTTCGATTCCTCTACCGGATACAATGAAGCCCAAGAGCTTTCTGGCTGGAACGCCAAAAACGCATTTTTTCGAATTTAGCTTGATGTCATATGCTCGGAGGTTGTCAAATGTAAGCCTCAAGTCGTCTACTAGAGATTCGACATGTCTTGTTTTTACGAGCACATCATCCACGTATGCCTCTACTGTTTTGCCGATCTGGTTTGCCAGACATGTCTGAATCATGCGCTGATATGTTGCGCCGGCGTTTTTGAGCCCGAAAGGCATTGTGTTGAAGCAGAATGGGCCGTATGGGGTGATGAATGCTATTGTGGCTTGGTCTGACTCGGCCATCTTGATTTGATGGTAACCAGAGTATGCGTCGAGGAAGCACAACGAATCGTGTCCTGCAGTGGCGTCGATAATTTGATCGATGCGGGGGAGGTGGAAGGGATCCTTTGGGCAAGCCTTGTTAAGGTCATTGAAGTCAACGCACAGGCGCCAGGATTTGTCCTTCTTTGGTACCATCACCAAGTTTGCTAGCCAGTCCGGATGTTTTATGTCTCTGATGAATCCGGCCTCCAATAGTTTGGCTAGCTCCTCTCCTATTGCCTATCTCTTGGGCTCAGAGAAACGCCGAAGGGCTTGTTTGACAGGTTTGAATCCTTTTAGGATATTTAAGCTGTGTTCGGCCAGCCTGCGTGGGATTCCTAGCATGTCTGAAGGGTGCCAGGCAAAAATGTCCCAGTTCTCCCATAGGAATTCTCGTAGTGCGGCGTCTACATCGGGGTTTAATCATGCCCCGATGGAAGTTGTTTTATTGGGGTCCGTTGGATGGACCTGGAATTTGACTATTTCATCCGCTGGTTTAAAGGAGGTGGACTTGGATCTTTTGTCGAGTATCACATCGTCCCTGTTTACCGTGGAGCATAGCGTAGTCAGTTCCTCAGCCGCTAGGGCTTCGGACAGTGCCTCAAGGGCCAATGTGGCTGTCTTGTTTTCGGCGCAGAGTGCTATGTCCGGATCACTAGCGAGAGTGATGATTCCATTCGGCCCGGGCATCTTGAGCTTCATTTACCCATAATGGGGTATTGCTTGGAAGATTGTAAACGCTTCCCGCCCCAGCAGAGCATGGTGTCCGCTACTGAACGGGGCCACTTGGAATGTGACCTCTTCGGACCTATAATTATCCGGCGTGCCGAACACCACATCTAGTGTGATTTTTCCTGTACAGCGCATTTCCCGACTGGGGATTATTCCTCTAAAGGTTGTGCTGCTTCGCTCAATGCGGTTCCAGTCTATTTCCATTTTTTGAAGGGTTTCCTCATAAATGAGGTTCAATCCGCTGCCTCCGTCCATGAGTACCTTGGTGAGGCGAAAGCCGTCCACTATAGGACTGAGTACCAATGCGGCTGGTGCTCGAGCTGTTCGGAATTTAGGTTCATCACTAGCATTAAAAGTAATAGCCGTGTCACTCCATGGGTTTATTATTGCTACTTGATAGACTTCGGCGAGGCTGCGAAGTGTTCTTTTTCGCATATTATTTGATGCGAAAGTCTCGAAGACTGTTAAGACTGTACTAGAGTCCCTGAGGTGGCTTTCTGCTACCTCCGGAATTAGGACATCTTCGCCCCTTTTGGCCACCTGCCAGAGTATCCAACATGCTCTAAGGCTATGAGTTGGTGTGGTGTCCTATGTACTATGAATTTTACAGGGTCCATTAAGCCATCCCTCTAGTACGGTTCCATGCCCTGTAGAGGGTTTTGGTTTTCTGGTTTTTAACCCGGGTATCTGATGATAATGCACCCTTTTATTTCGGACGAGGTTTCTATTCAGGGCCGGATTGTCCCAAAATTTAGTTTCAGTTTTCCGGGCGCTTTCCATCGCACAGTACTTTAGTACTATGGTTGCCAAGTCAGCGAAGCGTGTAAGATCACGACGACCTGTGGCGTTGAGGATTCCCTTGTCCGTGCAATTATTGCAGAAGATTGAGATTGCGTCTTCCTCGCGGCAGTCCTTTATCCTATTCATAACCAGGAGGAACCTTGCCCAGTAATGATGTATTGTTTCTTCGAGCTTTTGCCTGATTTGGGATAGATCGCTTATGTTCAGGTGGGTGGGTGGAATTAAATCCGGAACTTCACCCAATCTAAGACTCAGAGGCCAAGGAGTTTCCGAACTCTGAAGTTTGGATTCTTGGATGTTGTCCAGTGAATCTAGCCCGTTGCCTGATTCTAAGTTCAGGTCTTGAGTTACATCCTCCCCTCCGCGGGTATCTGGCTTGGAGGGATCGAGAATCCGGACGTAGCTAGTCCTTAAGATAGATGAATAGTCGACGCACTATGCCTCTACCACGGCAACGTGATGGGTGACTTGGGGAGAATTAATTTCTCTTAGATCGGGTTTAAGCCCAACCTGGTCATAATCCGTAGTGACCCCCAAGGCGGCGATGCGATTCAAGAGCTCGTTTACGGAAGAGAGCTCCATTGGATCTAACTGCTCGACGAGTTCTGAGCTGACGTGAAGATTGCTTTTGATGACCCGAGAGGTCACCGTCGGCGCAACAGCCGAACAGGCGGTCATCAGAAAACCGCCTAGCCAGAGAGTTTGGCCGACAGCCAAGGCTCCCTTAGTAATGGCGCCGTCTTTAAAGACGGGAAGAGGCATCCTTCCTGATTGCGACGGCACAGAGGAACTCTCAATGAAAGCACCAATGTTGGTGTCAAAACCGGCGGATCTCGGGTAGGGGGTCCCGAACTGTGCGTCTAGGCCAGATGGTAACAGGAGGCAAGGAACACGATGTTTTACCCAGGTTCGGGCCCTCTTGATGGAGGTAAAACCCTACGTCCTGCTTGATTGATATTGATGATATGGGTAATACAAGAGTAGATCTACCACAAGATCAAGGAGGCTAAACCCTAGAAGCTAGCCTATGGTATGATTGTTGTATGATGAAGTTGTCCTACGGACTAAAACCCTCCGGTTTATATAGACACCGGAGAGGGTTAGGGTTACACAAAGTCAGTTACAATGGTAGGAGATCTTGAATATCTGCATCGCCAAGCTTGCCTTCCACGCCAAGGAAAGTCCCATCTGGACACGGGACGAAGTCTTCAATCTTGTATCTTCATAATCCTGGAGTCCGGCCGAAGGTATAGTCCGGCTACCCGAACACCCCCTAATCCAAGACTCCCTTAGTCCTCGTTTCCCCTTTTGTGCTAAAGGGGCAAGCGCAGGTGAGGATCCCTGAGGCATCATGCAAAGGTTTCCCTATCGGTGCGACAAGACCAAGTCCAGCAGGACGGCAAGATGGAGGTCACCATGGAGCCCAAGGCGGTGTCACCACCAGAGCCTTTGGCAGGCGAAGACCACTTTTGTCAGGATAGCTTGTACTAGTTGTCTCCCTTCGAATTTGGCCGTTGTGGGATCCCTTCCCGCTCAATATTTGGGAGGAGGACCAGGGCCTCTATAAATAGGACTAGCCACCACCAAAGAGGGACGAGATCATCCCAAACCACACAAGTTCACCACGCACAAGAACACCTCTCCTTAGGAGGCTGTTCTTCCCTTGTAACTGTTCACCATCAACCCAAGAGGCAATCCAGCACACCACACTGGAGTAGGATCTTACACCGCAACGGTGGCCCGAACCAGTATAAACATTGTGTCTCGTGTTCTTTGGGTTCGTCGAGCTAGGCCATGAGATCGTAGAGTGTGTGAGCTAGAGAGGGGGAGAGATCTTCATGCGCACCTGAGTGTCCGAACCTCAAGGGTTTTGCCGGAACCCAAAATCCTACATTTGGCGCGCCAGGTAGGGGTGCGCTAGAGCTTCTCTTCCCCTGGTTGATCCGCCACGCCCCGTGGGCCCGATGTCCGGCGACCCAAGGACCAACACCGACCGCTGGGCAGCTTGGCCAGCTCGGGCAGCACCGTCCGCCCAAGAAAACCTCAACCCTGCGCCTCAGGCGGCGCACCCACCACCAAGCGCCATAGGGCGCGGGCGGCGCAGTCAAACGCCATCCACCCTCACTCCACGACAAGTGCGGGCGGCCGCGAGGGCCTCAAGCCACACTGCGGTCACGGCGCCGCACACTCGACGGGGACAAGCAAACATGAGGGCCGCACTCACGGTGTCTCGGGAGCTTCTGCGATGCCGACTAATGGAGAACGGCCAGGACGCATTGCTGGAGCGTGTCGCCGAGCCACTTGACGCCGCGGCCTCGAGAGCACCACCCTTCTGCTCCTTGCTCATGCCTCAGGCCACGACCGGATCGCATGGTGGGCCTTGCCGCGCCCACGCACTTCCAGGTGCGCCAGGAGGCTTCATCGACACCAGCGCGGCAAGAAGCACTGGGCGCCCACTCATGCCCGCGCCGCCTTCGATGGGCGCGGGCACGAGCATTGCCACCCGCGGCCATAGCGGGATGCCGCCCTACCATTCTCAGGGCGGCGTGACATGGAGCGTGGGGCACTTTGGCGAAGTTTTTGGGGCGGCGGCCTCGGAGGCCTACGTGCCCCGCATGATAGACCAGGAGTACGTGCTGGAAGACGACCCTGGCTCATTCCTCGAGTCGGGCTGGGAGGATGAGGCGCTGGAAGCTGAGGCCTTCCAGGAGCCCCGCGAGCGCGTTGTGGGCCTCACCAACCATGCCGGCGATGACAGCTATAGGGTACCGCTAATTGCTCAGGAGCAAGCTTATGCTAGCCATGGGTCGCAGGAGGATCAGGTCGCGACAGCGGACGGCGGCCCCAGCTCAACGACTTCCCTTCCACCAGGAGGAGCGCACTGGGGGTGGCAGGGGAGAGGCCGGGAGCCAGGTCCCTCCCCGCATCGCACGGAGCAAGGCGCCCCCCGGAGGTAGGCCCTCTGTCGGGGAGGTGCCGATGGGCCTTCCCATGGCAGAGGACCCGTGGTCGCAGAGGGCACCGCTGGCATCCCCTTTGCCCCTTTGCTTCGTCCTGGTTTCCGGTCGAATCAATGGTGGTCGAGGGCGGCGCAAGGTGGGGCCCTCGTCTGGCGATATGAAGTAAGGCTCATGCCTTTGAAGATCTTCGCTCGTGACACTCTCACGTAATAATGAGTGGGGTTGTACACGCCCCGGAGTCTCAGGAGCGCCGCCCTTGGGCCTCTGGGGCTCCCTCCCATGCCTAGTGGCAGCACTTAGCTCCGCGCTGGTGAGAAGACAAGAAGACTAGACTAGTGGCCAGACGCGGCCATTTGCTTTTATCCTCTTTTCTGTAACCCTGTTTATGGCTTTGGATTTAAGTTGAATTTGAATTTTCATTGCTATGCGCGGGGGGTGACTTTTCTTGTTCGTTCGATTTCTTGCCATATGGTTCCTTGCCCAACCCGGAATTCGTACCTAATGCCTCCCCCTCGCGAGCCCGTCAAGAGCGGGGGCTAGGCGCAACACGTGCGCGCTGCGCGTACGCCCATGGCTGGCACTTGCTCCTTGTGACGCCCTCTCCGGCGGGCCAGCAGGCCCTTCGGGAGCTCGCGACCTGGCCAGAAGCCGGTCTTGACCAAGGTAAATTTCAGTAGAAAACTTGCGTCACGACTCGCAGGCCCATAAAAACACATCTTCAGCTTGGCCTAAGGAATAGAGGCAGTAATCTGTTTACATGAGGGGCTCCCCCTCCCAAGATGCTCTCACAAACTTTAGGGCCGTGCCCAAGTTTTCACTTGCAGGCTCGGCAGCACGGGCTCAATCGGACATATCACTCGCCGCATCCTCCGGGACGCCCTCAGACGCGTCGCTGGCATCCTCGTCACCATCGGCCATCGTTGGCACCACTGTCCTCGTCATCAGCATCGTCGTCACCATTTCCGGCGTTGCCCGCACCATCGTCGATCATGTCACCTTCATCCGCAGCGACCACCACCGCTTCATCCTCGGAGGTGAAGGCCCTGACTAGGGCATCCACATTGTCCTCAACCCAACACGCTAGGTCATCCTGGATGGCCTGGGGCACAGGGGAAATGGCGGCATCGAAGTCAAAGTTGGGGTAGGTGTTCTGGAGATGGCTGAAGACACGGGAGAACGCACGCTTGAGCAGGCCGTGGCTCCTCTCCTCGACAAGCACGCAAGCCCTCTCGAATCGATTATCCAAGCACGTCACCACGTCGGTGAAGAAAAGGAGGTGACTGGCATAGTCGTTCGAGTGGGGATGAGGTGCATTCTCATCACAGACAGCGCCTAGCACCGCATTGGCTCTGGTCCTGAGGTTTTGGAGCATGGGGGCGTACTCGCGCTCCAGCGTCCGCCATCGGAGCGCTTCCTCCCTGCCCCGCTTCACGAAGGATTTGGCGTCAGGGACCCGCTGCTGAAGAGAAGACAGCTCAGCATGTGCGGAAGCCAGCTTGGCTTGCACTGAAGACAGGGCGGCTACAGCGGCTTTCTCGCTACGTTCAGCCTCGTCCAGCCCTGGCCTGAGGGCCTTGGTCCTGCCCACTGATACGTCTCCAACGTATCTATAATTTTTGATTGTTCCATGCTATATTATATTCTGTTTTGGACATTATTGGGCTTTATTATACACTTTAATATTATTTTTGGGACTAACTTATTAACCGGAGGCCAGCCCAGAATTGCTGTTTTTGCCTATTTTAGGGTTTCGTAGAAAAAGAATATCAAACCGAGTCCAAACAGAATGAAACCTTCAGGAACGTGATTTTCGGAATGAACATGATCCAGAGGACTTGGAACCTAGGTCAAGACATCAACCAGGAGGCCACGAGGTAGGGGGGCGTGCCTACGCCCCCTGGGCGCGCCCTCCACCCTCGTGGGCCCCCTGTTGCTCCACCAACGTACTCCTTCCTCCTATATATACCTACGTAGCCCCAAGCTACCAGATACGGAGCCAAAACCCTAATTCCACCGCCGTAACTTTCTGTATCCACGAGATCCAATCTTGGGGACTTTTCCGGAGCTCCGCCGGACGGGGCATCGATCACGGAGGGCTTCTACATCAACACCATAGCCCCTCCGATGAAGTGTGAGTAGTTTACCTCAGACCTACGGGTCCATAGTTATTAGCTAGATGGCTTCTTCTCTCTTTTTGAATCTCAATACAAAGTTCTCCCCCTCTCTTGTGGAGATCTATTCGATGTAATCTTCTTTTGTGGTGTGTTTGTTGAGACCGATGAATTGTGGGTTTATGATCAAGTTTATCTATGAACAATATTTGAACCTTCTCTGAATTATTTTATGTATGATTGGTTATCTTTGCAAGTCTCTTCGAATTACCAGTTTGGTTTGGCCTACTAGATTGATCTTTCTTGCAATGGGAGAAGTGCTTAGCTTTGGGTTCAATCTTGCGGTGTCCTTTCCCAGTGATAGTAGGGGCAGCAAGGCACGTATTTTATTGTTGCCATCAAGGATAACAAGATGGGGTTTATATCTTATTGCATGAGTTTATCCCTCTACATCATGTCATCTTGCTAAAAGCGTTACTCTGTTCTCTTGAACTTAATACTCTAGATGCATGCTGGATAGCGGTCGATGTGTGGAGTAATAGTAGTAGATGCAGGCAGGAGTTGGTCTACTTGTCTCGGGCGTGATGCCTATATACATGATCATACCTAGATATTCTCATAACTATGCTCAATTCTGTCAATTGCTCAACAGTAATTTGTTTACCCTCCGTGAATACTTATGCTCTTGAGAGAAGCCACTAGTGAAACCTATGGCCCCGGGTCTATCTTCCATCATATTAATCTTCCAATACTTAGTTATTTTTATTACCTTTTATTTTACTTTGCATCTTTATCATAAAAATACCAAAAATATTATCTTATCATATCTATCAGATCTCACTCTCGTAAGTGAGCGTGTAGGGATTGGCAACCCCTTATCGTGTTGGTTGCAAGGATTTATTTGTTTGTGTAGGTGCGAGGGACTCGTGCGTGGCCTCCCACTGGATTGAAACCTTGGTTCTCAAAAACTGAGGGAAATACTTATGCTACTTTGCTGCATCACCCTTTCCTCTTCAAGGGAAAACCAACGCAAGTGCTCAAGAGGTAGCAAGAAGGATTTCTGGCGCCGTTGCCGGGGAGGCTTACGCAAGGGCAAGTCAAGATTTGGACTCCTGACAACGAGCCATTTCTGGCGCCGTTGCCGGGGAGGTCTACGCAGAAGACAACACACCAAGTACCCATCACAAACCCTTATCTCCCACATTACATTATTTGCCATTTGCCTCTCGTTTTCCTCTCCCCCACTTCACCCTTGCCATTTTGTTCGCCCTTCTTCTGTTCGTCTTCCCATTTGCTTTGATGTCTTACCAGGCTCATTTGCTCGTTTGGTTGGAATAGTTGTTTATTTATTACTAAACAGAGAACCTAAGATCTATGGATCCTCATCCGCTTGCTAATCTTTTTAAGAGATCCAATTATGATGAACCAATTGCTAGTGAGTTTTGTGCACTAGATTATCTTTATGAAGTTTTTCTTGAAATTCGTGAATCTAGAAATTTTGATGAAGTACTTTATGGAGTGATTCACGATAGACCTTTGAATAAAAAGCATGATTGCAATGATGATAGTATAAATTCTATTAATGTCAATTGTGCTTATAATATGCAAAACCCTAAGCTTGGGGATGCTAGTTTTGCTATGTCTACTACTTGTTGCAATGATCATGATTGGGTGATTCTTCTTTTGATCTTGAAAAATTATTTAATCCCCATGATGAATATGAGATTGATAATAATGTTTGCAATAATATTGAAAGTGGGTTTGGAGAGGTCATGACTTTAGTTAGTGTTAATCCCACTATTTTGGAAGAGTGTCAACTTTGCATACATGTGGATCATGTTAAGAATACGTTTTGTGCTAGCTATATTGCTTAATTTACTTATTATCCTACATGTAATTATTATGAGAGAGGAAAATATGGTTGTAGAAATTTGCATGTTACTAGATTACCTCCCATTATGTTGAGATTGCTATTGTTTCTCTCTGCTTTCTTACATATGCTAGTTTTTGATTTCCTTGATAATTTGTTTGCCTATAAGATGCCTATGCATAGGAAGTATGTTAGACTTAGATGTGTTTGTTACGTGTTCTATGATGCTCTCTTTGTGCTTCAATTCTTGCCTTTCATGTGAGCATCATTAAAATTGTCAATGCCTAGCTATAAGGCTTTAAAGAAAAGCGCTTGTTGGGAGACAACCCAATATTTATCCTTGATGCTATTCAATAAATAATTTATCTAGCCTATGTTTAGGTTGTGTTTTTTGTGTTTAATTAGTGTTTGTGCCAAGTATAACCGTTGGGAAGACTTGGGGAAAGTTTTTTTAATCTTGCTGTAAAAAACAGAAACTTTAGCGCTCACGAGAACTGCTGCCATTTTTATTTGGAAAGTGATATTTAGTTAATTCTTTTTGCAGATGATTAATAGATAAATTCCTCACGTCCAGCAATTTATTTTATAATTTTGGGGGTTCCATATCTTGAGTTAGCTACAGATTACTACAGACTGTTCTGTTTTCGACAGATTCTGTTTTTCGTGTGTTGTTTGCTTATTTTGATGAATCTATGGCTAGTAAAATAGTTTATAAACCATATAGAAGTTGGAATACAGTAGGTTTAACACCAATATAAATAAATAATGAGTTCATTTCAGTACTTTTAAGTGGTGTTTTGTTTTCTTTCGCTAATGGAGGTCACGAGATTTTCTACTTTAAGTTTTGTGTTGTGAAGTTTTCAAGTTTTGGGTAAAAGATTTGATGGATTATGGAACAAGGAGTGGCAAGAGCCTAAGCTTGGGGATGCCCATGGCATCCCAAGATAATCTAAGGACACCTAAAAGCCAAAGCTTGGGGATGCCCCGGAAGGCATCCCCTCTTTCGTCTACTTCCATCGGTAACTTTACTTGGAGCTATATTTTTATTCACCACATGATATGTGTTTTGCTTGGAGCGTCTTGTATTATTTGAGTCTTTGCTTTTTAGTTTACCACAATCATCCTTGCTGTACACACATTTTGAGAGAGACACACATGATTCGGAAATTGTTAGAATACTCTATGTGCTTCACTTATATCTTTTGAGTTATATAGTTTTTGCTCTAGTGCTTCACTTATAACTTTTAGAGCACGTCGGTGGATTTGTTTTATAGAAACTATTGTTCTCTCATGCTTCACTTAGATTATTTTGAGAGTCCTACAAAACAGCATGGTAATTTTCTTCAATTATGTTAGGCATTCAAGATTAATAAAAAAATTCTTATGAGTGTGTTGAATAATATGAGAAGTTTGATACTTGATAATTGTTTTTGAGATATGGAGATGATAATATTAGAGTCATGCTAGTTGAGTAGTTGTGAATTTGAGAAATACGTGTGTTAAAGTTTGTGATTCCTGTAGCATGCACGTATGGTGAACCGTTATGTGATGAAGTCGGAGCATGATTTATTTATTGATTGTCTTCCTTATGAGTGGCGGTCGGGGACGAGCGATGGTCTTTTCCTACCAATCTATCCCCCTAGGAGCATGCGCGTAATACTTTTCTTTGATAACTTGTCGATTTTTGCAATAAGTATATGAGTTTTTATGACTAAGGTTGAGTCCATGGATCATACGCACTTTTCTTCCTTCCACCATTGCTAGCCTCTCTAATACCGCGCACCTTTCGCCGGTATCATACACCCACCATATACCTTCCTCAAAACAGCCACCATACCTACCTATCATGGCATTTCCATAGCCATTCCGAGATATATTGCCATGCAACTTTCCACCATTTCGTTTACTATGACATGCTCCATCATTGTCATATTGCTTTGCATGATCATGTAGTTGACATTGTATTTGTGGCAAAGCCACTGTTCATAATTCTTTCATACATGTCACTCTTGATTCATTGCATATCCCGGTACACCACCGGAGGCATTCACATAGAGTCATATTTGTTCTAAGTATTGAGTTGTAATTAAATAAAAGTGTGATGATCATCATTTTTAGAGCATTGTCCCAGTGAGGAAATGATGATGGAGACTATGATTCCCCCACAAGTCGGGATGAGACTCCGGACGAAAAAAAGGAGGCTGTAAAAAAGCCCAAATATATATATATATTATATATGAGAGAAAAAGAGAGAAGTGACAATGCTACTATCCTTTTACCCAACTTGTGCTTCAAAGTAGCACCATGATCTTCATAATAGAGAGTCTCCTATGTTATCACTTTCATATACTAGTGGGAATTTTTCATTATAGAACTTGGCTTGTATATTCCAATGATGGGCTTCCTCAAAATGCCCTAGGTCTTCATGAGCAAGCGAGTTGGATGCACACCCACTTAGTTCCTTTTGTTGAGCTTTCATATACTTATAGCTCTAGTGCATCTGTTGCATGGCAATCCCTACTCACTCACATTGATATATATTGATGGGCATCTCCATAGCCTGTTGATACGTCTAGTTGATGTGAGACTATCTTCCCCCTTTTTGTCTCCTCCACAACCACCATTCTATTCCACCGAAAGTGCTATGTCCATGGCTCACGCTCATGTATTGCGTGAAGATTGAAAAAGTTTGAGAACACCAAAAGTATGAAACAATTGGTTGGCTTGTCATCGGGGTTGTGCATGATTTAAATACTTTGTGTGGTGAAGATAGAGCATAGCCAGACTATATGATTTTGTAGGGATAATTTTCTTTGGCCATGTTATTTTGAAGAGACATAATTGCTTAGTTAGTATACTTGAAGTACTATTATTTCTATGTCAATATTGAACTTTTGTCTTGAATCTTTCGGATCTAAATATTCATACCACAATTAAGAAGAATTACATTGAAATTATGCCAAGTAGCATTCCACCTCAAAAATTCTGTTTTTATCATTTACCTACTCGAGGACGAGCAGGAATTAAGCTTGGGGATGCTTGATAGTCTCCAACGTATCTATAATTGTTGATTGTTCCATGCTATATTATATTCTGTTTTGGACATTATTGGGCTTTATTATACACTTTTATATTATTTTTGGGACTAACCTATTAACCGGAGGCCCAGCCCAGAATTGTTGTTTTTTGCCTATTTTAGGGTTTCGCAGAAAAAGAATATGAAACGGAGTCCAAATGGAATGAAACCTTCGGGAACGTGATTTTCGGAACGAACATGATCCAGAGGACTTGGACCCTACGTCAAGACATCAACCAGGAGGCCACGAGGTAGGGGGCGCGCCTACCCCCCCCCCCCCCCCCCCCCCCCCCCCCCCCCCCCCCCCCCCCCCCCCCCCCCCCCCCCCCCCCCCCCCCCCCCCCCCCCCCCCCCCCCCCCCCCGGACGCGCCCTCCACCCTCGTGGGCCCCCTATTGCTCCACCGACATACTCCTTCCTCCTATATATACCTACGTACCCCCAAACTACCAGATACAGAGCCAAAACCCTAATTCCACTGCCTTAACTTTCTGTATCTACGAGATCCCATCTTGGGGCCTTTTTTGGAGCTCCACCAGACGGAGCATCGATCACGGAGGGCTTCTACATCAACACCATAGCCCCTCCGATGAAGTGTGAGTAGTTTACCTCAGACCTACGGGTCCATAGTTATTAGCTAGATGGCTTCTTCTCTCTTTTTGGATTTCAATACAAAGTTCTCCCCCTCTCTTGTGGAGATCTCTTCGATGTAATCTTCTTTTGCGGTGTGTTTGTTGAGATCGATGAATTGTGGGTTTATGATCAAGTTTATCTATGAATAATATTTGAATCTTCTCTGAATTCTTTTATGTATGATTGGTTATCTTTGCAAGTCTCTTCGAATTATCAGTTTGGTTTGGCCTACTAGATTGATCTTTCTTGCAATGGGAGAAGTGCTTAGCTTTGGGTTCAATCTTGCGGTGTCCTTTCCCAGTGACAGTAGGGGCAGCAAGGCACGTATTGTATTGTTGCCATCGAGGATAACAAGATGGGGTTTATATCATATTGCATGAGTTTATCCCTCTACATCATGTCATCTTGCTTAAAGCATTACTCTGTTCTCTTGAACTTAATACTCTACATGAATGCTGGATAGCGGTCGATGTGTGGAGTAATAGTAGTAGATGCAGGCAGGAGTCGGTCTAATTTCCTCGGACGTGATGCCTATATACATGATCATACCTAGATATTCTCATAACTATGCTCAATTCTGTCAATTGCTCAACAGTAATTTGTTTACCCACCGTGAATACTTATGCTCTTGAGAGAAGCCACTAGTGAAACCTATGGCCCCCGGGTCTATCTTCCATCATATTAATCTCCCAATACTTAGTTATTTTTATTGCCTTTTATTTTACTTTGCATCTTTATCATAAAAATACCAAAAATATTATCTTATCATATCTATCAGATCTCACTCTCGTAAGTGGCCGTGTAGGGATTGACAACCCCTTATCGCGTTGGTTGCGAGGATTTATTTGTTTGTGTAGGTGCGAGGGACTCGTGCGTGGCCTCCCACTGGATTGATACCTTGGTTCTCAAAAACTGAGGGAAATACTTATAATACTTTGCTGCATCAACCTTTCCTCTTCAAGGGAAAACCAACGCAAGTGCTCAAGTGGTAGCACCCACAGCCTCGGCCTCCACAAGCTTCAACTTCAGGCCGTACCTGCCCACAAGGTCCGCGTGAGCGTCGGCCGCTCGGCGATCGACTTCCTCCTGGGCCTTGGCCTCGCGCGCGCGCCGACAGCGTCCTCAACTTGGGCAACCTGGCACTCCCTCGTCTCCAACCGCTCGAGCTCAAGGCTGCGCTCCGTGGCTTCCAGCACCAGCACTTCCTCGCGCCTCAGGATCTCTTCCTCCTCGGCAGGCGTCCCCCTCATCGATGCTAGGGCAGCCTTGCGTGCCTCCACTTGTTGCTCCAGGGAGGCACTCCAAGCTTGGAGCTCCCACGCACGCTTCTCTGCGATCTCGCAACGTCGATCAGCTTCCCGAGCTTCTTCCAAAGCGCGGGCGCAAGCTTCACGTGAGGTCGCAAGAGACGCCTCGGCTTTTGCATTATCAAGCTCGCATTGGTGGCGCCCAAGGTTGATGGACACCTTCAACTTATGCCGGTCTTCCACCAGCCAAAGACCCTCGGCCTCGAGGCGCGCGTCTACATCCGCGAGCTCCCCGCCAAGCCGGTTCATCGTGTCCACCGCCTCCCAGAAGAGCTCGTGGTAGACGACGCTCCTTTCGTGCGCAGCTTTGAGCGTGCAGCCGGCTCCGTCCTCCACAATAGGAGCCGTCGACGGGACCCGAAGCGGCTCGCCCCTTTCCTGCAGGGGGCTGGCGCCCCTCCGGGTGCCGACTGGGCTTCAGCAGGAGCCCAGTTGGGATGAGGCTCACCGCTCAAAGAAGGGACCAAGACCGAAGCCATCTAGTCACCATCCATAACCAGAGGAGGATACCTTGGCACGCTCGTCACACCCCTGACGAGGCCACGAAGAAGAGACGGCAGGAGCGCGGGCTCAAGGCGCCAAGCCGGCGCACCTACCTCTCCGGCCGACCCTGCGACGGGGGCAGCATACTAGCTTGGGACGCTCATGGCTAACGGAAGATCCAAGGCAGGAGGAGTTTGCTTCCGAGGGGCTTCGCGGCCTTAGCAGATGGGATCCAGAAGTACCGCCGTCAGGAAGGGAAGCAGCACCCAAGGAATTACAGAGATAAGGTACTTACTCATCTATGGCAATGTACTTCCTCTGTTTCAACGGTCGGAGAGCGCCGCTGCCACAGCTTGGGGACCCTTTCGTCTTGCAGAGCGCATCGAAGTCTATGCGGAGCCGGCCAAAGCGTTGGGCGTGGCGACCTACGCAAGGCGCGGCAGGTGAAGCGCCTGAGGGGATGACCTCAAGAGCGCCAAGCTGGGGAGAGCCATCAAGTACCACCTTGTGACGGCCTCCAGAGGCCTCGAGAGCTTTGGTTTCGGGAGCAGCGGATTGCGCCACCCCCTCAACTACTTCTCAGCACGGGAGTCATGGGCTCCCGAAGTCGACGCCTCAAGAACGCGGGCGGCTCCAACGCAGCGCCACCCGCGCCTCCAGCTTCTGGTGATGCTTGCCCCCCTGTGTCCACTCTTGGGGCAAGCTCGGCGCCAGTAGTAAAGATGGGTACCACGGTAACGGGGTTCTCACGGGACCCTTCAAGGCCAACCGGGCGCAGCCCCCATTCGTCAAAAGGGGGCATCTTCCCCACAAACTCCGCCCTGTTCTGGCAGCAGTACAAGAGACAGCCTTCCGGTGGCATATCAGCTGGCGAGGGGTTGCCCGCCAGGACCTCGAGCACTGTTCTTCGTGCCGCAAGTGGAAGCTCAGACTCCTGAAGCATCATGCGATCCGGGCCGGCGGATAAGTCCCACATCGTCCGGGAATGGCGCTGGAGAGGGGCGATGCGGCGTCGGAGGAACTCCATCACCATGGGCGCAGTCAAGCCAAGGTCTTTCAACCTCCTCATCCGGAGCCATACGGGGGCTCGTAAGCTTCTCATGAGCCCAGTCGGAGCTGGGAACGGCAGACGCGGATGGATACGAGAGCAAAGGGTTGAGCACTCCAACATTCACGTACACCCGCCGCATCCGGAACTCGCCCGCAGACGGCGGGAGCTCGAAGTCAACCACGAGCCGGCCGTCGCCGCCATGGCCTGGAAGCTCAGGCACCCCGAGAATTGTCGGGGGTTGGTCAGGTGCAGCGAGAAAAGGTGGTGCAGAAAGGCCACAAAGGGGGCGATGCCCACCATGGCCTCGCAGGCGAAGGCGAAGATGGCAAGAAGAGCGACAGATTGGGGATCTAAGTGCAGCAGATGAATCTGGTAATGGGAAAGCACGACGTTGAAGAAGGCGGAGAAGGGAGGAACCAGGCCGGCACACAGGGCGTCGACGAAGAACTGGAGCTCGGTGGCTGCTCTATCAACAGAAGCTTGGGACGCCGGCCATGCAGCTGTCCTACCCCATTCGTTGAAGCTGCTGGCGAGCGCAAGACGGACCTTGTCCATGGCCTCCTCAATGAGCACCCGCGATCGGCCAACAGCGGGCTCGACGGCAGGAGGCAGCTTGACTGAGGACAAGGGCTTCTTCCGTTTCTCCGTCTGGTTCGGCACCATGGCGATGGGGAGGACTAAGCTCAGGTTGGATTGGGAGAGGAAGCTAAGGTTCGAGGAAGCGAAGGAGTCGAGGGGTGTGTTGCCAGCAAGGGGGAAATAACTGTGTGGGAGGCTGTGGCCGCCTAGCCAGGAGGATATCAAGGCTGCGTGGGGAAGCAGGGACGCCCACGTCTAATCAATCGCCACATCTCAGACAAGACTGCAGGCTTTGGGGCCCGCGATGCTCCGCGCTTGCCCTTTCACTTCGCCTCGAAGTCAAGCCCGAGCGCGCCTTGGGCCCGGGGGCTACTGTCGGTGTTCTGGGAACGGGGGTCCCCAGACTTGCCTGCATGCGGCCCGCAGCATGGCTCCACTAGCGGCCCCCATACGGCCCATCTTCACCAGCAAACATTCAATACCCTCGCGAGGGGCCAAGCCTCACGAGGTGGACTATGCGAGACCTCCTTAGGGCGGCCTCACCAGGCTGGCTCGCGAGGGGCGAAGAGATCAAGGCGAGGGGCACCTCGCGAGGTTCCTGTGACGCAAGCCATGACGACCAGAACTAGGTAGGCGCCAGGCGGGCGCCAGCACGCGCAGTGTCGTCGTTTCCCTTTTGGTGCTAAAGGGGCAAGCGCAGGCGAGGAGTCCCGAGGCATCATGCAAAGGTTTCCATATCGGTGCAACAAGACCAAGACCAGCAGGACGGCAAGATGGAGGTCACCATGGAGCCCAAGGCGGCATCACCACCAGAGCCTTTGGCAGGCGAAGACCACTTTTGTTAGGATAGCATAGTTGTCTCCCTTCGAATTTGGTCGTTGTGGGATCCCTTCCCGCTCAATATTTGGGAGGAGGACCAGGGCCTCTATAAATAGGACTAGCCACCACCAAAGAGGGACGAGATCATCCCGAGCCACACAAGTTCACCACGCACTAGAACACCTCTCCTCAGGAGGTTGTTCTTCCCTCGTAACTGTTCATCATCAGCCCAAGAGGCTATCCACCACACCACACTGGAGTAGGGTTTTACACCACAACGATGGCCCGAACTAGTATAAATCTTCTATCTCGTGTTCTTTGGGTTCGTCGAGCTAGGCCGTGAGATCATAGAGTGTGTGAGCTAGAGAGGGGGAGAGATCTTCGTGCGCACCCCGGTGTTCGAACCTCAAGGGTTTTGCCGGAACCCGAAATCCGACAGGTGGGCCAAAGTTTAATATTGAGGCAGTGATGAATCAGCCTTGCCCAAAGCATAGCACCCCGGATAAGCCGGCTACCCATATGTGGACTGACTGCTTCATCATGAAGGAATATAGGGAATACAGCCTTAACCAGGGCCACAATAATGGTAATGGGCCACATGGCGTGTCAGGTTCTGGCTCACACGGACCTAGCTATGGAGGTGGCGGTTCAAGTTCCACTTTTCAAGGTCAAGGTAACCAAGGCGGGTTCAATCAGCAATCTGGTCAAGGGAACCCGCAACAGCAGTCTGGTTATCAGAGTAATCCGAAGCAGCTCAACAGTGGTCACTCTCATGTGTTCACCACGAGTTTATGCAAACGGGACCAGAAGGTTCGTAAAAGGGCAGTGAACACACTTGAGCTGGCGGTCCCTCGCTACTTACGCTGGTCTGAACACCCAATTGTATGGAGCCGTGAGGATCACCCGCCCTGGGTTAACAATCCGGATCAGTTAGCTTATGTGGTTGCACCTCAGGTTGGAGGGTACAAGTTCACTAAAGTACTCATTGATGGAGGAAGCAGTATCAATATCCTTTACTATGATACTTTTCGTCGTATGAGTTTGACTGATAAGGATCTTAAGCCGTCTAATACTGTCTTTCATGGTGTGGTGCCTGGTAAGTCGGTGTATCCAGTGGGCCAGATAGCTTTGGAAGTGGCTTTCAATGATGATCATGATTCCAGAGCTAAGACATTGACCTTTGAGGTGGTTAAGATCAAGAGCCCTTATCATGCCTTGTTTGGGCGGCCGACTTATGCCAAGTTTATGGCAAGGCCTTGTTATGTTTATCTGCAGCTTAAGATGCCAGGTCATAAGAGCACCATCACTGTACATGGCAACAGGAAGATTGCCTTGGAATGTGAAGAAGGCAATGTTACCCGGCAGATATGACACCTTTGAAAAAACCAAACATTGAGCATGATCCTCTGTTGAAGTTTAAGTCGGCAGATGACACTAAGCTTGTTGACTTTGTTCCTAGCGACTCATCCAAGCAGTTCAGTATCAGTGCTAATATGGATACAAATAGGAAAGCGCGCTCATCGAGTTCATCCATGAGAACCGGGACATCTTTGCATGGAAACCTTCTAACATGCCAGGTGTACCGAGGGAACTCACTGAGCACACTCTTAATGTTGATCCGAAGTTTAAACCGGTCAAGAAATTTCTTCATCATTTTAATGAAGAGAGGTGCAAGGCCATTGGAGAAGAAGTGGCCCGGCTCTTGGCGGCTGGATTTATCGTTGAAGTTTTTCATCCTGAGTGGTTGGCCAACCTAGTGGTGGTGCTTAAGAAGAATGGCACTTGGCGGATGTGTGTGGATTATACAGACCTCGACAAGGCCTATTCGGCTGACCCCTTTGCTCTCCCTCGTATTGATCAGATTATTGATGCTACGGCGGGTTGTGAGCGTTTGAGTTTTCTGGATGCTTAATCTGGTTATCATCAGATCAAGATGGCAGTTAAGGACCAGGAGAAGACAACTTTCACTACTCCCTTTGGAGCCTTCTGTTATGTGTCTATGCCTTTTGGGCTCAAGAGTGCCTAGGCGACTTATCAGTGATGTGTTCAGAATCGCCTCCATGACCAGATTGGACGTAATGTTCAGGCTTATGTGGACGACATTGTTGTAAAATTCAGGAAGAAGGAGACCTTGATAGATGATTCGAAAGAGACCTTTGACAACCTCTGGGTCTACAAGATGATGCTTAACCCAGCCAAGTATGTCTTTGGTGTGCCAGCAGGCAAGATTTTGGGTTTTCTGGTTTCTGAAAGGTGCATTGAAGCGAACCCAGAGAAAATCAAAGCTATCACTTCCTTGGCTAAGCCGGCGTGTATTATTGATGTCCAGCGTATGGCGGGTCATATTGCGGCCTTAAGCCGGTTCATAAGCCAGCTGGGTGAAAAAGCTATCTCTCTGTACCAGATGATGAAGAAAACATATCACTTTTTCTAGAGTGATGCTACTTATCAGGCGTTCGAAGCCTTGAAAAAACAGTTAGCTGAGCCGCCGATCCTTGCTGCTCCTATTGATAAGGAGCCCTTGTTGTTATATGTGGCTGCTAATAGCCGAGCCGTCAGCATGGCAATTGTTGTGGAAAGGAAGGAATCAGGCAAGAAGTATTCGGTTCAGCGGCCGGTTTATTATGTTAGTGAAGTGCTCATTGAATCCAAGCAGAGATACCCACATTGGCAAAAGTTGGTTTATGGGGTGTTCATGGCTAGTCGCAAGCTGAAGCAGTATTTCTTTGGTCATCCCATCACTGTGGTTGGTTCTGCTCCTTTGGGGGATATCATTCAAAACAGAGAGGCCACAGGCCGGGTAGCCAAATGGGCCATTGAGCTTGGACCCCATGGTTTGAAGTATCTGCCTTGGACAGCTATCAAATCTAAAGCACTTACGGATTTCATTAATGATTGGACTGAGCTACAGATTCCTGAGGAGAAGCCGGATAGCACATATTGGACTATTCACTTTGATGGATCCAGACAGTTGGAAGGCTCGGGGGCTAGAGTTATTTTGACTTCCCCACGAGGTGATAAATTTTGTTATGTTTTAAGGTTGATTTTCCCTTCTACTCACAATGCAGCTAAGTATGAGGCCTTGCTCCATGGTCTTTGGATGGCTAAAGAGATGAATTTAAGCCGGGTGAGGTGTTTTGGCAACTCAGATTTGGTGGCTTAGCAAGTCTCAGGCACTTGGGATTCTAAAGACCCACTCTTGGTGGCTTACTGCCGAGAGGGTGATGCTATTGCTGGTCATTTCAAAGGTTATCAAGTGGAACATGTTGATCGCAGGAAAAATGAGGCGGTTGATGCTTTGAGCCGGCTAGGGTCCCAGCATAAGCTTGTACCACCTAATGTTTTCCTTGATGTTCTGCATAACCCTTCAGTAAAATTGCCTACGGAGGAAGGTCTTGCTATTCCTGACTCGGAGGCGTAGTTGGTGGCGGCTCTTCATGCTATTCCTGATTGGACAGTTCCATATTTGGCTTATATGACCCGGGGCGAGTTACCTGAAGATGAAACTTTGGCCGGGCAGATAACCCGGCGGTCTAAGTCAATGACTATTGTTAATGGAGAGTTGCATCATTGCAGTGTCACAGGGGTGTTTCAACATTGTGTTTCTCCTGAGGAAGGCCGTGAGATTCTAAGAAAGATTCATGAAGGAGATTGTGGTCATCATGCCGGCTCTAAGTCTCTCATAGCCAAGGCTTTCCGTCATGGATTTTATTGGCTGATGGCTCATGCTGATGCAGAGGATTTGGTCAGTAATGTGATGGTTGTCAGAAATTTTCAAGACGAGCTCATGTACCGGCTCAGGAATTGAGGATGATTCCAATTACTTGGTCGTTTGCAGTCTGGGGGCTGGATATGGTTGGACCTTTCAAAAATGTCCAAGGATAAAAAGACCCACCTTTTGGTGGCAGTTGACAAACTTAGAAAGTGGGTTGAGGCAGAGCCAGTCAGTAAGTGTGACGCAGCAACAGCGATTCAATTCAATAAAAAGGTGATTTTCCGATTTGGCTATCCTCATAGCATTATAACTGATAATGGCACTAATCTGTCTAAAGGTTCTATGAAATAATTATGTCAACGAGAGCATATTCGTCTTGATGTATCATCAATGGCTCACCCCCAGTCCAATGGCCAAGCTGAAAGAGCCAATCAAGAAATTTTGAGAGGCATAAAACCCCGGCTTATGGTCCCTTTGCAGAGCACGCCGGGTTGCTGGGTTGAGGAGTTACCTTTGGTGCTTTGGAGTATGAACACCACCCCCAACAGATCTACTGGTTACACGCCTTTCTTCATGGTTTACGGAGCAGAGGCGGTTCTCCCTAGTGACATCCGTCAAGACTCACCCCATGTGACAGCTTATGTGGAAGCTGATAATGAAAAAGCATGTCAAGACCATCTTGATTTGTTGGATGAGGAGCGTGAACATGTGGCGGCTCGTTCGGTGATTTAACAGCAATACCTGCGTCATTATCATAGCCGCCAGGTTAAAACCAGGACCTTTCAAGAAGGAGATTTGGTGCTCCGGCTCATCCAGGATCAAAGTGATATGCACAAGCTATCCCCACCTTGGGAAGGGCCCTTTGTGGTCAGCAAAAATCTGAACAACGGGTCATATTACCTTATCGATTTTCAAGACCACAAGGACTCACGCACATCAGAGGAGGAGACCCGTTGAGGGAGTCCTAGATTATGGGGTCCTCGGGTGTCCGGGCTACGTGACGTGGGCCGGACAGATGGGCCATGAAGATACAAGATAGAAGGCCTTCCCTCCTGTCCGGATGGGACTCTCCTTAGCGTGGAAGGCAAGCTTAGCATGCGGATATGATGATTCATTTCTCTGTAAACTGATACGTCTCCAACGTATCTATAATTTTTTATTGCTCCATGTTATATTATCTACTGTTTTGGACTATATTGGGCTTTATTTTCCACTTTTATATTATTTTTGGGACTAACCTATTAACCGGAGGCCCAGCCCAGAATTGCTGTTTTTGCCTATTTCAGTGTTTCGAAGAAACGGAATGTCAAATGGAGTCCAAACAGAATAAACATTTCTGGAACGTGATTTTCCACTTTCTGGAATATGACCTAGGAGACTTGGACCCTACGCCAAGGAAGCTTCGAGGTGGGCACGAGGTAGGGGGCACGCCCTATACCCCCAAGCGCCCCCCACCCTCGTGGGCCCACCGAAGCTCCACCGACGTACTTCTTCCTCCTATATATACCTACGTACCCCCTAACGAACAGAGAGGGAGCCAAAAACCTAATTCCACCGCCGCAACTTTCTGTATCCACGAGATCCCATCTTGGGGCCTGTTCCGAAGCTCCGCCGGAGAGGGCCGTCATCACGGAGGGCTTCTACATCATCATAGCCTCTCCGATGAAGTGTGAGTAGTTTACCTCAGACCTTCGGGTCCATAGTTAGTAGCTAGATGGCTTCTCTCTTTTTGGATCTCAAAACAAAGTTCTCCCCCTCTCTTGTGGAGATCTATTCGATGTAATCTTCTTATTTTTGTGGTGTGTTTGTTGAGACCGATGAATTGTGGGTTTATGATCAAGTCTATCTATGAATAATATTTGAATCTTCTCTAAATTCTTTTATGTATGATTGGTTATCTTTGCAAGTCTCTTTGAATTATCCGTTTAGTTTGGCCAACTAGATTGGTAGTTCTTGCCATGGGAGAAGTGCTTAGCTTTGGGTTCGATCTTGCGGTGTCCTTTCCCAGTGACAGAAGGGGCAGCAAGGCACGTATTGCATCATTGCCATCAAGGATAAAAAGATGGGGTTTATTTCATATTGCATGAATTTATCTCTCTACATCATGTCATCTTGCTCAAAGCGTTACTCTGTTTTGAACTTAATACTCTAGATGCATGCTGGATAGAGGTCAATGAGTGGAGTAATAGTAGTAGATGCAGAATCATTTCGGTCTACTTGTCACGGACGTGATGCCTATATACATGATCATGCCTAGATACTCTCATAACTATGCTCAATTCTGTCAATTGCTCAACAGTAATTTGTTCACCCACCGTAGAATACTTATGCTCTTGAGAGAAGCTACTAGTGAAACCTATGGCCCTCGGCTCTATTCTCATCATATCAATCTCCATCACTTTAATCTTGCTTTGCTTTTTTACTTTGCCTTTTACTTTTCACTTTGCATCTCTATACCAAAAATACCAAAAATATTATATCTATCAGATCTCACTCTCGTAAGTGACCATGAAGTGATTGACAACCCCTAATCGCGTTGGTTGCGAGTAGCTATCATTTTCTGCAGGTACGAGGGACTTGAGCGTGGCCTCCTACTGGATTGATACCTTGGTTCTCAAACACTGAGGGAAATACTTACGCTACTCTGCTGCATCATCCTTTCCTCTTCGGGGAAATCCAACGCAAGCTCAAGAGGTAGCATAAACCGACTCTGTACAAACCTAGCCCCCTCCGGTGTCTATATAAACCGGAGGGTTTAGTCCGTTAGAGGCAATCATAATCATACAGGCTAGACAATTAGGGTTTAGCCATTACGATCTCGTGGTAGATCAACTCTTGTAACCCATATACTCGTCAAAGTCAGTCAAGAAGGAAGTACGGTATTACCTCCATCAAGAGGGCCCGACCCTGGGTAAACATCGTGTCCCGTGTCTCATGTTACCATCGACCCTTAGACGCACAGTTCAGAACCCCCTACACGAGATCTGCCGATTTTGACACAGACATTGGTGCTTTCATTGAGAGTTCCACTGTGCCGTCGTCGAAAGACTCGATGGCTCCATCAATCATCTACAACAACGCTGCCGTAGAGGAGATTTTTCTCCCCGGCCAGATCTTCGTATTCGGAGGCTTCGCACTGCGGACTAACTCGGTTGGCCATCTAGAGCAGATAGACAGCTACACCCCTGGTCACCAGATCAGTTTTCGAAATCTGAACTATATCGCTGATATCCGAGGAGATTTGATCTTCCAAGGGTTCACATCCTCAACCACCGCTCCGGCCTTAGATACGGAGCGCGCCACCAGGTCCGAACACGGGAGTTCAGAGCCTGCTGGACTCTCTACAGCTATAGAGCTCAATACTGGAAATCTAGAGAGAATAGCGCCACCGGCAGTCATCACAAAGCCGAGCTCTCCTCCGGACATTAGTTCCGAACCCTCGAAATCCGTGTCATGCGAGTTCGGCTAGGGAACTTCGGTCCCCATCCAGACCTTGCTTTTAAATGAGGCTTTGGACCTAATGTGATCCGTCATCATCATAGCTTTGGACCTAATGTGATCCGTCATCATCATAGAGGAACCGCTTCTGAACCACGCCTAGCCCGGACTAGGGGCTGGAAATAGGGATTTACTTCCCACCCACCAGCCACTTCATAGCCACTGTCGAGGAATTAACCGACACGCTTGATTATGCCTCCGAAGACATCGACGGTATGGATGACGATGCCGGAGAGGAGCAGGCCCAAAACCCGCCGGTCACCGGACATTGGACAGCCACCTCCTCGTATGACGTATACATGGTGGATACACCTAAAAACGGTGACGACGATGATGAGAAAAACCCAGTTGAGGATGAACCTCCTAAGATACCGCCAAAACATCGATGTCAGCGGCGCCGCTCTAATCGCGCCGTGGTAAGAACAGCAATACCGGCACCGAAGACAATGATACTCCGGAGAACGCCGAAGATCAAGAAGATCCCATCGAGCGGACATCCGGACAGGACAATTGGGAGCACGGGAAAATTGATCCCGACGAGCAAGCAGGAAAAGAAGACTCGGAGGACAGCAACTATCTGCCACTCTTCGAGGACGGCGTGAGCCTCGGCGATGAAGACTTTATCATGCTAGAGGAACCCCTCGAGCAAGAGCGCTTCAAGCGCCAGCTAATAGCAATGGCCAGAAACCTAAAAAAGAAGCAGCAACAGCTGCAAGCTGACCAAGATCTGCTCAACGACAGATGGACTAATGTCTTGGTAGCCGAAGAGTACGGCCTCGAACGCCCAAAAATGAGTTAACCGAAGCATAATATGCTACCCCAATTCGATGACGAGGCGCTGGAGCCCATACTGCCCGCACATTATGCGGCTGACAGACCCAACCGACCACCACGTGGCCAAGGCAGAACGGCAACTCAAGCCAAACACCTGCCCGCTCCACCTCGCCGTAAAAGCAAAGAAACAACAGCTCGGGGATATACATATGACCTGTGAAAAGACCTGGAAAATAGAGCAGGTCAGACCAGATCAATCTTTGGATCATGGGAGCACGCCCCAATGCGAGAGGATGGTTACCAATCCCGGCGCGGCAAGTATAACCACGCCCCGCCGAAAACCGCATACGGACTTCATCTGAACTGCGCCGTGACACGGCCCGATATAGGGTGCCACACACCCCCTATGCTTCACTAATGAGGTAATGGAGCACCAGTTCCTAGAAGGGTTCAAACCCATGAACATCGAATCATACGACAGCACAATAGATCCTGAAGTATGGATTCAAGACTTTCCTCTCCACATTCACATGGCTCGCGGTGACGATCTACATGCCATCAAATACCTTCCCCTCAAACTTAAGGGACCAGCACGACATTGGTTGAACAGTCTACGAGAAAATTCTATTGGTAGTTGGGAGGACCTGGAGGATGCATTCAGAGACAACTTCCAAGGTACCTATGTTCGGCCCCAGATGCCGATGACCTTAGCCACATAATCCAGCAACCCGGGGAATCAGCCCGACAGCTTTGGACAAGGTTCCTAATCAAAAAGAACCAGACTGTGGATTGTCCGGATGCAGAAGCCCTTGCGGCCTTCAAAAATAGCGTCCGAGATGAGTGGCTCGCCCGACACCTCGGCCAAGAAAAGCCGAAGTCCATGGCATCCCTCACCGCACTTATAACCCGTTTTCCGCGGGAGAAGATAGCTGGCTTGCTCGCAGAAGCAATAGCACCAGCGACCATGGTACCTTCGAAACCAGGGACGGCAATGGCAAGCCATGACGTGACAAGCATAAGCGTCGAAACAACAATAAAGGAACGCAAGACACGGCGGTTAATGCCGGATTTAGCGGCTCCAAACCCGGTCAACGGAGAAAGCGATTCAAGGCAAATAGAGATGGCCCATCCAGTCTAGACAGAATACTTGATCGGCCTTGCCAGATTCAGGGCACCCCCAATAAACCCGCCAATCATAGCAACAGAAATTGTTGGGTCTTCAAACAAGCCGGCAAGCTCAACGCCGAACACAAGGGAAAATGGTCGCCAAGCGACGACGATGACCAAGAGCCCCGTCAACCAAACACAGGGGGACAGAAGCAATTTCCCCCGAGGTAAAAATAGTAAATATGACATACGTCACACATATCCCTAAGAGGGAGTGCAAACACGCACTACGGGACGTCTACGCCATAGAGCCGTTCGCCCGAAAATTCAACCCATGGTCGGCTTGCCCGATCATCTTCGATCGAAGGGACCACACAATGAGTATCCATCATGGAGGTTCGGCAGCCCTGGTCCTCGATACAATCATCGACGGATTCCACCTCACTCGAGTCCTCATGGACGGCGGCAGTAGTCTCAATCTACTCTATCAAGACACTGTCCGCAAAATGGGTATTGATCCGTCAAGAATCAATCCCACTAAAACTACCTTCAAAGGAGTAACACCTGGCAAAGAGGCCTGCTGTATTGGCTCAATCACGCTGGAAGTAGTCTTCGGCTTGCCGGACAACTTCCGAAGTAAAGACTTGATCTTCAACATCGTCCCCTTCCGTAGCGGCTATCACGCACTGCTCGGACGAACAGCTTTTGCCCGCTTCAGTGCGGTCCCGCATTATGCCTATTTAAAGCTCAAGATGCCAGATCCACGTGGCGTCATTACAATCAATGGAAACATGGAGCGCTCCCTCCTTACTGAGGAGCATACAACAGCCATTGCGGCCGAAGTACAAAGCGGCCCTATCAAGCCGCACACCTCCTTGGCTATTAGGCCACCGGACTTCCCCATGCAAGACCGGTCAGTCCTATATACGGGCAGTCCGACAACTTCAGGGCTGGATTAGCAGCCTAGCCTCTGTCGACCGCCACGTACATCAGCGGAATTTGTACTGCGCGTGCACAATTATGCACTCAAAATACCTTGGGCATCGGCGGAGGCAATATACAGACAGGCCTATAAAAAGATTCGATCTTATATGGCCTTCCCCTTTATTTAATCATTCTTCCTTTTTTACCACAGGTGAATCAAAACCTACTCATTCTTCCGACCCACGAGGACTCTTTCTGAGCCCGGTTCCATATACATGGTCGAAGACCATTCCTTCAAAGGAATCTTTCTTATTTGGGCGAAAGCGGAGCAGACGTCCGGCAGGAAGGTGCAAAGCATTTTTGCAGACCACAACTTCGCTCAAGAACCTGTATTGAGCTTTCCCTTAGCCCTAGACCCCCGGTGGGTAAAATGTCCTTGGTGATTATGGTACCTTCTGTAAGATTACGTCTTGATGTATTAATCAGATTTCAGTGAACCAAAATTCTTATTCGGTGTCGTTTTTACTTATAGACACTATTCCGTCTATCAAGTGGTATCACGTACACACCTTGGCATAAAATTGCCAGGGGCCCTATAAGGCAACATATGTGTTGTCAAACAAAAGTCCGAACAGCTTTATAGCACAATTCAGCGTCCCAAGCTCGGCATTATATGCATCGGCTCCGAATCATGTCTTTGGCCAATAGTTGGGTTGCCCGGCTCATGTTCTTGCTAACTTACATTCGGTCTGATCAGCTAGGGTAGTAAAGGGAGAACTACTGCGATTGTGTTTCTGGTTCGTACGGTTAAGCACCTCAGTAGAGAAAGCCAAAAACTGACTGTCATGATGCGGCGGGAGCTGGTCAGCCACTCGGCGATTCGTTACAATCCTTAGTGATTTTTCTATACTACACGAAGGACCGTTTCCCGGTCACATATGTAACGCATCTGCATCAGGGTAGCCGCGTACATACCAGGGGCTACCTAATAGACCCATTGTCAAACTCCTATAGCTCAGTGAGAACAATAAAACCGAATAGTCTGATTGCCTAGTTCACCGCACTGACACCTCCTTCAAGGACCAAGACATTGGGTTAAGTGTAGTCATGTGCAATTCCGAACACCCAGTAGCATCTACATGGGGGCTGAAGTCGACGACTGGGAACTCTCAGATATAATAAACGGTCGCACAGGAGGATAAAAACTTTTTTATCAAGGAATGAATATATTACAAAACACTTAGTTCATACTACAAACCCCCCGGACAGTTCGGAGTCGTTTATTCGAACACTACATCCTTAGAACACTGGCCCTCTACAAGGCGGACACCTTTTAGCACGTCCTCAAAATAAAGCTCCGGTGTGCGGTGGGCCTTGATTTCGGGAGGACCCTCAATTGCCACCTTTTCGGCCCTCATCTTCACCCAGTGCATCTTGAAACGGGCGAAAGCCATACGTTCTCCTTCTATATAGGACCACCGCTTGACAGCGTCAATCTGGGGCAGCGCATAGCTAAGACGCTGCACAAGGCCGAAGTAACTGGACGGAATGGCCTCGGTGGGCCACAATCGGACTATAATGTCCTCATGGCTGCGTTGGACATCTTATGCAGCTCCGCCCACTATGCCATCTAGTCATTTAGCAGAAGTGGGCGCTCTTGCCCCATAACTGCGACCAAAAGAGCTTCTCCGTTGCATACCCCTCCTGGGCTTGGAAGAACTCGGCACCGGCCACAGTGCTCTTCGGCAGATCCGCATACACGTCTAGAGAACTCCATAGTCGGTCAAGCAAGGCATACTTCGGGTCCCCAAACTTAGCCTATAAAAGAAAGGGCTTACCAGCCGCTATCTGTCCGGCTTGACGAATTTCCTCGTGAGTTGCGCGGGATTCGGACCGCACCTCTGAAGCATCGTGAAGGGCCTAGGCGAGTTTGGTCCCCTTCGCTTTGTTTTCCGTTTCCAGGGACTCGCACTTGGCGGCGGTCTCCTTGAGCTTTTGCTCCATCTCGGTCACCTGTTCCTCAAAATGGTGTCGAGCGGCCCGTTCGATCGTTAAGTCCACAGCCGCCTTGTCAGCAGCTGCCTGGCTTACCCTTGCCTGCTCCTTGGATTGAGCAAGCTCACCCCTAAGGGCCTCCACCGCGACGGCACCATATGTACAACCATGCACAGTAAAGCTCTTCAACTTCCACAAAAGCATGGAAATAAAAGGGCATACAATAAGATGTATCTTATACCTTGCGCCTGGTCGAGCCGTGTGTTAACATGGACTAGATCCTCATCGCCTCGCTCCAGTTTCCGTTTAAGTTTGGAAATCTCCACTGATTGGGCAGTCGCCACTAATAGAGAGGCCTGTTTTCAATTTCAAATAAAATAGCATGTTACCACCTGACAACTGATTATTGATCCTCTGCTCACTTTTCTTTCAAAAAACCAAATAGAGTCTCAGGGGCTACTATTCGTGTACAGGCATGTAGTTCACAAAAATGATCAAAAAAAACATTACATTGCGTACCTCGAAGCCTGCTAGCAGGCTGGAGAAGGCTTCATATAGCCCGCTCTTGGCGGACTGAATCCTCTTAGACACCATGCCCATCAGGATGCGATGCTCGTCTTGGACGAACGCATTTCGAAGTGCACCCGCCATTATATTCGGCGCCTCCGGATTAATAGAGGTCGCCGCTCCCTCTTCGCCTACAAGAGATCATTCACTAGACCCCGGGGTCGTGTGGGTCTCTGGAGTAGTCTGCGGCTGGGGGATGGATTGACTGGGTCCCTCGTCACCGGTCTCCATGAGGACCGTCCTCCCCAGCCCTCCGGCAGCCGGGGTATTACCCTCTTGCACCGTCAAATCCCCCCCACCCCCCCACCCACGTCTCTTCAAGGCTTGGGGGCCTATGAGATGACACCTCGGCATCATCCACCTTAGGCGACGGGGAGGCTAATGGAGGCGACCCACCCTCCATCATCTCCAGTGGTAGATCCCCCGAGGACGAAGATAGTGGAGGAAGATCATGAGCAGGACTAAAAGATGGAACTTAGAGTTACCATCACAGTTCATTGATTGAATAAGTGCAAAAAATCCCGAACCACTTACGAGTCGGCTTGGGGCTTAGTCCGGCGCTGGTGCTTCGGGACAACCTCGGCGTCTGACTCCGAGTCATCGGGGAGGGTAATTTTGTCCCTCTTTGATGCTTCGGCTTCCAGGTCTTCGGAGGCCGCTCTCCTTTTACCCTTGCGGGGAGGATCTTCTTCTTCCTCCTCCTCCTCCTCGTCATCACCCTCGTGAGAGGACTAGGCATCAGCATCTCCGGACACTACATCCGATGTGCTCTCCTCTCTTTTCTTCTTCTTGTCCTTCTTTGCCGGCACCTGGTATGGCTCCAGAACCAGCATCCTCGTTAGAAGGGGATTGGCTAGGTCTTCGGGGAGCGGAGCCGGACACCGGATCTGCTCCGCCTTCTTAATCCAGACCTATTTGGGGATGGATTACTTAGCACCTCTCCCTAGGGTTATTGAAGCCTATTGGTGTTTGGAGTTTTTAGAATTTACCTCGTTGGCCGGATGGTTGCAGTCAGGGCCGGTGTCGTCTGAGGACCTTGGCCACGATTTTTGCTTCTTAAAAAGCAGCTTCCAGATACCCTTATGCGTTGTGCCATAGAACCATTGTAGGGTCCGCGACCCTTCCGGATTGAACTCCCACATCTTGAGGGGCCGCCTCTGGCAGGGAAGTGCTCGGCGGATCAGCATCACTTGGACTACGTCAGCAAGGGTAACGTCCTTCGCTATCATGCTCTTGATGCATTTCTACAGTAGCAGCACCTCAGGGACCAACCCCCAGTTTAGACTCTTGTCGGTCCAGGATGTAAGCCTTAGTGGGGGTCCGGATCTAAAGGCTGGCGCAGCCGCCCACTTGGAGCCGCGGGGTTCTGTAATATAGAACCATTCTTGTTGCCATATTTTGACGGTGTCCATGAAGACTCCCTTTGGCCAATTGACTTTGGGGAGCTTGCTCACCATGGCGCCACCACAGTCCGCGTGTTGCCCATTGACCACCTTCGGTTTCACATTAAAAATCTTGAGCCATAAGCTAAAGTGTGGAGGGACACAGAGGAAGGCTTCACACATGACGATAAACGCCGAGATGTGAAGGAATGAATTTGGGGCTAGGTCGTGAAAATCCAGCCCGTGGCAGAACATGAGACCCCTTACAAAGGGGTGAAGGGCGAATCCGAGTCCACGGAGGAGGTGGCACTGGTGTGTGTCGGTCCTAAACAGATGGTTTTTAACCCCTTTCCGTGACGGCATCTGGAACCATCGCCAAGTGAGTGTGGGCGATAGGGGGGTCCTTCCCACACGACCCAGAAACCATCGGGGATATGCCCTCCTGGCACACACGTTCGGCAAAATGAGGTCGTGTGCGACCGGCGAGCGCTCAAATACGGAAGTACGTACAGTACAGCCAAAAATACAATTATAGGGTGAAATTGTTTCCGATCGCAAGTACATCCCACACAGTCAGTCCCCGCTAAACGTTTCCGTTCGTATGTACATCCCACACAGTCGCTCCAAGGAAAAAGTTTCCGTTCACAGGTACATCACACACAATTTTTCCCGTTAAATCGTTTGTGATAGCGTTGCCATTGCACACTATATTAATAATTTTTTCGTTTGCGTTATTGAATGCAACACACACGGTGCGTAGAAAGAAACTATGTGGCAAAGGTTGTCCATCACACACACTTTTTATGTGATAAATGTTTGCGCAAGGTGGCCTAACGCAAACAGTTTTCAAGAAAAAGTCATGTGTGCAGTGGAGATTGATCGCACACGTAGTGGATCCTAGAAACATTTCTGATCTCCACGTATATCGCAGACGTTTTGCTTTCGCAAATCGTGTGTAGTGTAATCCCTGTTTAATCCATAATTAATCCAATTAATCCCTAATTTAAAAATCACATGTTATGAATTTGAAAGTTGGAAATCACTTATTTCATATCCAACCATGTTTATTACAAATATAGGTTCAACCACGAATCCATAATTCAATGCACAGGTATACTGAAGAACAACAGAAGCACCAAGTAAAGAATGATGAACCACAGTTGTACCAAAGACGGTAAAGAGAGAGGCGAAAGACATTCTGGTTGCTGGAGAAGGTGAAGCGGAATGCCCATATTGTGCCCTCCTCCATGTGTAAGGCGCGCACGACTCTAGGCCAACCCCTTGTGATGGCTGCTCGTCCATCCTTCACTGTGCCCGTCCATCCTTCACTGTCTTCACTAGGACTTCTCTATGCTCATTGTAGTCTGGATGAAATACTTTAACCTTCCTTGCGTGTCCACCAATCATGTACTTTGCGAGGTAATCTTGAGTGAACTGCTTCGGTGTAGGATCGAAAGTATGTCTAGAGGGGGGTGATTAGACTACATGACCAAATAAAAATCTAGCCTTTTCCCAATTTTAGTTCTTGGCAGATTTTAGCTATCTTAGCACAAGTCAAGCAATCTCCACACAATTCAAGCAAGCATGCAAAAGAGTATATGAGCAGCGGAAAGTAAAGCATGCAACTTGCAAGAATGTAAAGGGAAGGGTTTGGAGGATTCAAACACAATTGGAGACACGGATGTTTTTGTCGTGGTTCTGATAGGTGGTGCTATCGTACATCCACGTTGATGGAGACTTCAACCCACGCAGGGTAACGGTTGCGCGAGTCCACGGAGGGCTCCACCCACGAAGGGTCCACGAAGAAGAAACCTTGTCTATTCCATCATGGCCGTCGCCCATGAAGGACTTGCCTCACTAGCGGTAGATCTTCACGAAGTAGGAGATCTCCTTGCCCTTACAAACTCCTTGGTTCAACTCCACAATCTTGTCGGAGGCTCCCAAGTGACACCTAGCCAATCTAGGAGACACCACTCTCCAAGAAGTAACAAATGGTGTGTTGATGATGAACTCCTTGCTCTTGTGCTACAAATAATAGTCTCCCCAACACTCAACTCTCTCTCACAGGATTTGGATTTGGTGGAAAGAATATTTGAGTGGAAAGCAACTTGGGGAAGGCTAGAGATCAAGATTCATATGGTTGGAATGGAATATCTTGACCTCAACACAAGTGTAGGTGGTTCTCTCTCAGAAAATGTGTATTGGAAGTGTAGGTATGTTCTGATGGCTCTCTCCACAAATGAAGAGTGGGTGGAGGGGTATATATAGCCTCCACACAGAATCTAACCGTTACACACAATTTGCCAAACTCGGTGGGACCGAATGGTTAAACTCGGTCGGACCGATTCAGCAAACCCTGTGACCATTAGGATTTTCGGTGGGACAGAGATGCAACTCGGTAGGACCGATATGGTTAGGGTTAGGGCATAACCTAATCTCGGTGTGACCGATTACACAAACTCGGTGGGAACGATTTTGGTAATAAGCTAACCAGAGAGTTGGTCAGGTAAACTCGGTGGGACCGATTCGCTCATCTCGGTGAGACCGAAATGTTACAAAAGGGAAACAGAGAGTTTACATTGCAATCTCGGTGGGACCGATCGCTCATCTCGGTAAGACCGAAATGTTACGAAGGGAAACAGAGAGATTACAATCCCATCTCGGTGAGACCGAGATCCCTATCGGTAAACCGATTTGCCTAGGGTTTGTGGCAGTGGCTATGACATTTGAAACTCGATGGCGCTGGATAGAAAGAATCCGTGGGGCTGAGTTTGACTTTTGGTTTAGGTCATATGTGGATGTGGGAAGGTAGTTGAGGGTTTTGGAGCATATCACTAAGCACTTTGAGCAAGCAAGCCATTAAGCAACACCTCATCCCTCCTTGATAGTATTGGCTTTTCCTATAGACTCAATGTGATCTTGGATCACTAAAATATAAAATGTAGAGTCTTGATCTTGAATCTTGAGCCAAACTTTTTGTCCTTAGAATTTTGAGGGATCCACTTTTTGTTGGAAATATGCCCTAGAGGCAATAATAAAATGGTTATTATTATATTTCATTGTTCATGATAATTGTCTATTGTTCATGCTATAATTGTGTTATCCGGAAATCGTAATACATGTGTGAATACATAGACCACAACACGTCCCTAGTGAGCCTCTAGTTGACTAGCTCGTTGATCAAAAGATAGTCATGGTTTCCTGACTATGGACATTGGATGTCATTGATAACGGGATCATATCATTAGGAGAATGATGTGATGGACAAGACCCAATCCTAAGCATAGCTCAAAGATCGTGTAGTTCGTTTGCTGTAGCTTTTCTGAATGTCAAGTATCATTTCCTTAGACCATGAGATTGTGCAACTCCCGGATACCGTAGGAGTTCCTTGGGTGTGCCAAACGTCACAACGTAACTGGGTGACTATAAAGGTACATTACAGGTATCTCCGAAAGTGTCTGTTGGGTTGGCACGAATCGAGACTGGGATTTGTCACTCCGTATGACAGAGAGGTATCTCTGGGCCCACTCGGTAATGCATCATCATAATGACCTCAATGTGATCAAGTGGTTGATCACAGGATCATGCATTACAGTACGAGTAAAGTGACTTGCCAGTAACGAGACTAAACAAGGTATTGGGATACCGACGATCGAGTCTCGGGGAAGTAATGTACCGATTGACAAAGGGAATTGTATACGGATTGATTGAATCCTCGACATCGTGGTTCATCCGATGAGATCATCAAGGAGCATGTGGGGGACAACATGGGTATCCAGATCCCGCTGTTGGTTATTGACCGGAGAGTCGTCTCGGTCATGTCTGCATGTCTCCCAAACCCGTAGGGTCTACACACTTAAGGTTCGGTGACGCTAGGGTTGTTAGGAAGACTTGTATGTGATTACTGAATGTTGTTCGGAGTCCCAGATGAGATCCCGGACGTCACGAGGAGTTCCGTAATGGTCCGGAGGTGAAGATTTATATGTAGGAAGTTGTCGTACGGTCACCGGAAAGGTTCGGGGGCATATCGGTATTGTACCGGGGCCACCGGAGGGTTTCCAAGGGTCCACCGGGAGGGGCCACCTCTCTCGGAGGGCCTATTGGGCTGTAGAGGAAAGGGAACTAGCCCTACATGGGCTGGACACATCCCCCCCTTTGGGCCCATGCGCCTAGGGTTGGGGGGAAACCCTAAAGGGGGCGCCCCCCTTGCTTGGGGGGCAAGTCCCCTCCCCTTGGCCGCCGCCCCCCCTCTAGATCTCATCTAGAGGGGGCCATCCCCCTTCCTCCTTCCCCTATAAATAGAGGGGCAAGGGGAGGGCTGCAGACAACATCCAAGGCGCAGCCCCTCCCCTCCCCAACACCTCTCCTCCTCCGTAAGAGCTTGGCGAAGCCCTGCCGGAGTACTGCAGCTTCACCACCACCACACCGTCGTGCTGCTGTTGGAGCCCTCTTCCTCAACCTCTCCCTCCTCCTTTCTGTATCAAGGCGCGGGAGACGTCCTCACTCTGTACGTGTGTTGAACGCGGAGGTGTTGTCCGTTCGGCGCTAGGATCTTCAGTGATTTGGATCACGACGAGTACGACTCCATCAACCCCATTCTCTTGAACGCTTCCGCTCATGATCTACAAGGGTATGTAGATGCACTCCTCTCTCCCTCGTTGCTAGATGACTCCATAGATTGATCTTGGTGATGCATAGAAGATTTAAAAATTCTGCTACGTTCCCCAACAGTGGCATCATGAGCTAGGTCTATGCGTAGTTACTATGCACGAGTAGAACACAAAGCAGTTGTGGGCATCGATATTGTCAATTATCTTGCCGTTACTAGTCTTATCTTGATTCGGCGGCATTGTGGGATGAAGCGGCCCGGACCAACCTTAAACATACGCTTACGTGAGACCGGTTCCACCGACTGACATGCACTAGTTGCATAAGGTGGCTGGCGGGTGTCTGTCTCTCCCACTTTAGTCGGATCGGATTCGATGAACAGGGTCCTTATGAAGGGTAAATAGAAATTGGCAATTCATGTTGTGGTTTTGGCGTAGGTAAGAAACATTCTGTAGGATCGAAAGTATGTCTAGAGGGGGGTGATTAGACTACTTGACCAAATAAAAACTTAACCTTTTCCCAATTTTAGTTCTTGGCAGATTTTAGCTATTCTAGGACAAGTCAAACCAATCATCACACAATTCAAGCAAGCACGCAAAGAGTATATCGGCAGCGGAAACTAAAGCATGCAACTTGCAAGAATGTAAAGGGATGGGTTCGGAGAATTCAAACGCAATTGGAGACACGGATGTTTTTCCCGTGGTTCGGATAGGTGGTGCTATCCTACATCCATGTTATGGAGACTTCAACCCACGAAGGGTAACGGTTGCGCGAGTCCACACAGGGCTCCACCCAAGGGCAACGGTTGCGCGAGTCCACGAAGGGCTCCACCCACGAAGGGTCCACGAAGAAGCAACCACCCACAAAGGGTCCACGAAGTAGCAACCTTGTCTATCCCACCATGGCCGTCGCCCATGAAGGACTTGCCTCACTAGCGGTAGATCTTCACGAAGTAGGCGATCTCCTTGCCCTTACTAACTCCTTGGTTCAGACACCACTCTCCAAGAAGTAACAAATGGTGTGTAGGTAATGAACTCCTTCCTCTTGTGCTTCAAATGATAGTCTCCCCAACACTCAACTCTCTCTATAGGATTTGGATTTGGTGGAAAGAAGATTTGAGTGGAAAGCAACTTGGGAAGGCTAGAGATCAAGATTCATATGGTAGGAATGGAATGTCTTGGTCTCAACACATGAGTAGGTGGTTCTCTCTCAGAACATATGAGTAGGAATGATGTGTGTGTTCTGATGGCTCTCTCTTAGAATGAGAAAGAGGTGGAGGGGTATATATAGCCTCCACACAAAATCCAACCGTTACACAGTTTTCCAATCTCGGTGGGACCGAATCATAAAACTCGGTCTGACCGAAAATGTAAACCTAGTGACCGTTAGGAATTTCGATGGGACTGACATGCAACTCGGTAGGACCGATTCGGTTAGGGTTTGGGCATAACGTAATCTCAGTGAGACCGATTACACAAACTCGGTGAGACCGAATTTGGTAATTAGCTAACCAGAGAGTTGGTCAGGCAGACTCGGTGGGACCGATTTGCTCTTTCGGTGGGACCGAGTGGAACTCGGTGAGACCGAAAAGTTACAAAGGGGAAACACTGAGTTTACATTGCAATCTCGGTGGGACCGATTCGCTCTTTCGGTGGGACCGAAAAGTTACGAAAGGGAAACAGAGAGATTGCACCCCCATGTCGGTGGGACCGAGAACCTTATCGGTAGAACCGAATTGCTAGGGTTTTGGTAGTGGCTAATGACAAGTGAAACTCGATGGCGCCAGATAGGAAAAATCGGTAGGACTGAGTTTGGCTTAGAGTTTAGGTCATATGTGGATATGGGAAAGTAGTTGAGGGTTTTGGAGCATATCACTAAGCACATGAAGCAAGAGGCTCATTAAGCAACACCTCATCCCTCCTTAATAGTATTGGCTTTTCCTATGGACTCAATGTGATCTTGGATCACTAAAATATAAAATGAAGAGTCTTCAGCTTTCGAGCTTGAGCCAATCCATTGTCCTTAGCATTTTGAGGGTTCCACTTTCATATCCATGCCATGCCAATCATTGAGCTTTCCTGAAATAATCATCTTGGAATAGCATTAGCTCAATGAGCTATATGTTGTTATGAATTAGCAAAACCACCTAGGGATAGTTGCACTTTCAATCTCCCCCTTTTTGGTGATTGATGACAACATATAGATCAAAGCTTCGACAAATGATAACAAGCATGAAATATATCGTCACTTTGAGAAGTATGTGATAAGTAAGAGCTCCCCCTAAATTTGTGCATATTTAAAATTTGCTTTGGACTGCAAATGCACAAGGAGTTAGAGTCATGGGTTACTCTTCCATGTCACATACATCTTGGTGGAGCGCTCAAAATGATAAGATTGAAATACATGCACTCATCACCAAGAATAGTGAATGATCACAAATGATAGATAGAATGATAATCTTTAAGCAAGCATTAAGCAAACATTAAGTGTAGCTTATGATCAAACACATGATCATCGATGTCTCACAAACATAAGGATGTAGTATCAAGCACTCAAAAGCAGAAAATTTTCGAAAAACCACCAAATAAAACAAGAGAGAAAAGCAACACTCTCTCTCTCTCGAAGCCTATGATCTATACATCTTCTCCCCCTTTGGCAACAAGTTACCAAAAAGTTCCTAGAAAATGCATAGTGCTAAGTCGTCGCTCAGGCTTGATCTTCAGGTGGTGGTGGAGTCCGAATCACTCCAAGGACGAAGGCTTCTGTAGATGCTGAAGTAGTCGCGGGAGTTGGAGCTGAGGTAGGTGCTGGAGCTGAGGCTGTAGCTGGTGCTGAGGTGGTGGCTCTGGTGTCAGCAACTGGCATGGCAGACGACCTCGGGCCTCGTGGCACTCTAGAAAAAGCATGAGTTGTAGTCCTTCCTCTCCTCTCATTCATGTCCTCCTGGAGCTGCTCCACTGCAGACTGAACTTCCGTTACCTTGACATCCAAGTCATAGAACTTCTGTTCCATGATCCTCTCTAGGCTCTGCTGATTTTTAGTGAGGTTGGCCAGACTTTGCTCAATTCGCAGCGAGGATGCAATCAAGTAACTGAGCTGCTCTTGCTTGGTCTTCAAGAAATAGTCAGATGCCTCCTCTTGAGTAGGCATCCTGGCAGCTTTTTCCTTCTTCGCCTTCTTCTTTGCATATGCTTGTGCAGACGATGGCTCATTCTCTGTCATCACAACTTCATTGTCCTCGAAATCTGGACGGAGGGGCAGGTGTTCCTTATCCAACAAATATATGCCCATGCCCATCTTGGAGTTGATGAGCTCCTGAATCTGAGGGGCATATCCACAGCTCCTCTTCTGATCTGCAGCTGTCCTCTTAATGGTTTCCACAATGAGACTCGTGACCTTGAATTTTTGAGGCAGATCAAAAACGTGAAGCAAGTTGATCGCGTGACATCTGATCATCTTGTCATCTCCAGACTTGGGCAACAGAGTGTGCCTTAGTATCCAATTGATAGTAGGCAATCCTGAGAGCAGATAGTGCACTGAGCCAAACTTGAATGTGTCAAGAGCTTCATTGGGAATTTCCTTGTACATGTTGGACATGGAGTTATGGTCCATCTTCTTCTTGGCATAGATATCCAAGTCCTCATCTTGCTCTTCTGGGGCATTGATGATCTGTGCCCACTCAGCCACTGTAGATTGGTACCTTGTACCCTCAGACATCCATGTGATCCTCCCGTCTGGATAAAAGTGAGCTGTGGAGTAGAACTGCATGATGAGTTCCTCGTTCCACTTTGTGAGCTTCTGCCCAACAAAGTCCTCTACTCCACATGCTCTGAAGCTGTCCTGAACTCCTGGGAAGTACTCCTCATTCTCCTTGATGTAGGTCCAGTCGACCCATCTCATGTCACAAACGATTGGCTTCTTGTCAAGCAAAACAGTCTTGTTGCTCCTTTGTATGAAACCTGTAATCCACGGCAGTCCTTCTCCTAGAAGCATACGGGTCTGCTTCTCTCCACTTCCTTAGCCCTGAATCTCTCCTGAGCTTCATATCCTCAGCCACAGGATGAGCATCATTGTGGTCTGGGATCTTGGGCGTGAGCTTCCGGAGGACACTCTCTTCCTCTTCCTCAGCAACTTCAGGCACTGGGGCCTTGTTCTTTTCTGCGGCAGGTATACTCCTTGTGTTTCTCTTAGGTGCTGTCTTAGGCTTAGATGCAGCCTTAGGAGCTTCCTTGGGCTTGGATGCAGCTCCCCCTGACCTTATGGCATCTCCCATAAGTTTGGCTGCCTTGGGTGCTGGTGCAGCAACCTCTTCTTCCTCCTCCTCTTCTACCATGATGGAGGCTCTCCCAAGCACTTTGGCTACAGTCTTCTTTACTCTCTCTTTCCTCTTCTTACCCTCAGCAGCAATGGGCTCAATGGGAGCAGGTGCAGGCTTCTCAGTTGAGGCTCTAGCCTTTGACATTGGCTGCCTGCCTGCTGGCCTCTTGATTTTCAGGCCTGGCTTTGAGCCTTGAGCTGGCTCAACTCTCTTGGAAGTGGCCTCTTCCTCTGCCACATAGTCTTCATCCTCAGAATCAGACGTTCTCTTCTTCCTTTGACGTGTGGCAGCCTTAGGCAGATTGCTGGGTGTGCTCCTGCTGCCATCATCAGAAGAACTTGAGGGGCTAGTGCCCTCACTCATGACCACTTGCTGCTCAGACACATTCTGGCTGTCACTTTGATCAGACATGTTGCAAACTGACTGCTGACCCTGTGAATAGATTATGGATAAGATAGAGTGGATGAGCATCACAAAAAGCAGAGATTTTTGCAAAAGATTAATTCAAAAACTTAGTTTTAGTTTTCCACAGAAAGCATCTCGGATCTATCGATTTTCAAACTCGGTGACACCGAAGCAGTTTTGGCACCAGGACTGGTGAACTCGGTCAGACCGAGTCACAGTTCGGTGGCACCGAGACTGCTAGGGTTTCACAGAATTCCAAAATCGGTCGCACCGATAAGTTATTCTCGGTCAGACTGAGTTTCACTTGTGCAATGGCAAAAGCCAGATCGGTGGGACCGAGTTTTTCAACTCGGTGGGTCCGAGATGGTTTCGGCGGAAACCTAACCCTAAAATTTTCGAATTAAACCTAATCTACGAGCGTTTTGACTAGATAGAAGTTTATCAATCGTGGCAAGGTTCATGATGATCACAATGTGCTAGGAATCAGATTGAGGAATAGCACAATGATCAAGTCCATACCCTAGTTCGGCGTGGACTTGCTACGGCGGCAACGGCGGGGTAGAAATCCGTTGACGGCGGCGAAGACCAGCGACTGGAGGCTGCTAGCGGCGAGGAGACGATCCGGAGACCTCGGGGGCAGAGCAGGCTATCGCGCGGGCGAGGAGGTTTCGGAGAAATTTCCAAAATTATGCCCGTCATATAGCCCGACCCTGTCGGTGTGACCGAGTGGAACAACTCGGTGGCACCGAGATGCAAAACTGTGTGCAGTTATTGCAACTCGGTGTGACCGAAAAGTTCAAATCGGTTGCACCGAGATCGAAAACCTAGATCAACTTAATGAACTCGGTAGGACCGAAAATGGAGTATCGGTCAGACCGAGATTCATAAAGAGGTTTTGGAAGTTTAAGTCTATGACGAATCGGGGACTCCGAGCGCTCCTCACACAGAGTGGTTCGAATCTGACTTGATCAAATTTTGTGATGCAGCATGAATAGAGTTTGAGACGAGAAAAGCATAGATAGCTAGAGGAGGTTCTTAGGCATTCTTGTCCATCCACTTGGCAAAAGAAGATAAAGCCAAACAATCAAAGCAACAAGTGGATGTCCTCGAATGAGTAAAATATGCAATCAGCATGCTCACACAATAAGATGGCAAATGAAATATGTGGCAAAGCATGCACAACCAATTCTAGCATCTATCAAGCAATTTGCGATGATTAGGTCATCTATATATGAGTATATTGACTTAGGAGTCAAGTGAGAACACTTGATCGTAGGTCATACTCATCGTTTAAGCTCAAGTGGGGTTACCACTTTTACATAAAGCATTGTTTTGTTCACATCTTTAGAGTTGCTTTAGCTCAAGTCTTAGAGTAAAGCTCCCCCTAGATGTGATATCCCCCCTAAGAGGGATGAACTAACCTTGGGTTTTGTCGATGATGACTTCATGTAGATATTGAAGATGTGGATGCTCAATGTTGATGTAGATCTCTTGGAGCTATCCTTTTGAGTGAATTGCACTTTCAATACCTACATGGGTTAGTCCCATAAGGAACAAACAAGGATATCCATAGACATAGAGTGATGCACACAAAAGATGATGTCCATGAAAACTTTAGGTTACCTTGTCCCTTGTCTTACCAACAAGAGGGTTTGTGACTCCTTGAACTAGTGCAAGATGTGGAAGTTGATTGCACTTGTTCTTGCCAAAATGATAAGAGTGAAGTATGTTGGCGGAGTCACCCTCAAGAACTCTCTAGTTCTTCTTCTTTTGGATCTACATCATCTTGATGGGAATCCTTGGAGTTGTAGTCGTACTTGATGAAGTGGAACTTGAAGTAGTCTTGGGAATCCACTTGACTAAGGTCTTAGGAGCTTCTTCAAATGCATCAATTTCCTCTTGAAGCTTGTCCTTGCCTTTTTGCTCGTAGTCTTGTGGTGGAAGATCATCTTGAGCTTGTGTCCCTTTGAAAGAAGTATACTTCTCTTGTTGAGGGACAAACTTTGTCTTGGGGTATTGATCTTCTTCCCACTCAACTCCATTGGCATTGAACTTTCGTTCAAAACCAACACCTTGATTCTTCCGGTGCATTCCTTGCTTGCGCACAATTTCCTCAAATTGCTTACTCCCGGCAAGGCTTTTGTACACTCCTTTCTCTATAATTCCCTTCAATAAGCTATTTTCTTGCTCAAGTGTAACTTGGCTAAGAGAATCATTAGTGGAATCAAGAGAACTTACTAGAAGCAACAATATTGGATTTAGCATGATCATTGTTACTACTAGAGGAAGAATCTTTCTTGTTAGATTTGACTTGAGGCATGTAAGTGGATAAGAGTAAACGCTTGGCAATGTAAGAAGAACTTTTCTTGCGGAGATCATCATTGATTGCCTTTAAGAACTCATGCTCTTGCTCAAGATTGAGCTTTTCAAAGCGTAGCTTCTCATGAGCCCTTAAAAGTTCTCGATGATCTTCGAAGATAGTGTCATGAGCTAACTTAAGAGTTTTTAGTTCTTTAGTTAGAGCCTCAATCTTCTCCTTATCATTGTCATTCGTTTTATCTTGATTAGCATGATTAATTGGTCTTTCATCATAGTATTCATCACTAGAGTTGTCACCAATCAAATCATCACCTAACAAGTCATCTTCATCACTGTTGAAATCAACATACTCGGGGTGTGTTACCTTAGGACCTTTGGCCATGAAGCATCTTCCAATTCCTTCATTTGGTGAGTCAAATATGTCGTAGGAGTTGGTTGACACAAGTGCTAGACCGGCAACACCTTCATCTTGAGTATCTTCGGAGTCGGAGTGATAACTTCTTTCGGAGTGGCTGTCGGAGTCGGAGCCGGATACCCATTCACCAACATGAGCTTGATGTCTTCGTCTTGTGTAGCTCCTTGATGATTTTTCCTTCCTTTCTGAATCCTTGCTTCTCCGTGAGTATCTTCGTTCATAACGATCATCACTACTCCTTCTCTCTCTTGGTGGTGATCCTTTGCTTCTTCTTTTTGGGGAATCTTCTCTTGTCTTGTAGGGAGCCGTACACTCATTGGAATAGTGTCCGGGTCTTCCACAATTGTAGCAGTTTCGCTCTCGACTAGAAGATCTTTTGTCATTGTAGGACCTTGATTTGGAGCTTCTGTCTTTGCTTCTATTCTTGTAGAACTTGTTGAAGTTCTTCGCCATTAAGCTCAATTCTTCATTGAAGTCTTGTTTCTCACTTGATGATGTAGGGGCTTCACATGAGGCTTTATAGGCACCACTTGATTTGTTGTGAAGTTCCTCTTTATCCTTAAGTGACATCTCATGAGCAACAATTCTTCCAATCACTTCCGTTGGCTTGAGATCTTTGTAATTGGGCATCATTTGGATCAATGTGCACACGGTATCATATTTTCCATCCAAGGCTCTTAGGATCTTCTGATGATGAATTTATCGGTCATCTCTTCACTTCCTAAGCCGGCAATCTCATTTGTGATGAGAGCAAGCCTAGAGTACATTTTAGTGACACCTTCACCATCCTTCATCTTGAACTTGTCAAGTTGGCTTTGAAGCACATCCAACTTGGATTCCTTGACGGAGTCGGTACCTTCGTGCATATCAATCAAAGTATCCCAAATTTCCTTTGCATTCTCAAGGCGGCTGATTTTGTTGAATTCTTCGGGGCACAATCCGTTGAAGAGAATATCACAAGCTTGAGCATTGTATTGCAACATCTTCAACTCTTCCGCGGTAGCTTCACGGTTTGGTTCTCTCCCTTCAAAAAAGTCACCTTGCAATCCAACACACACAATAGCCCAAACAGCGGGGTTATGTCCAAGAATATGCATTTTCATTTTATGCTTCCAACTAGCAAAATTAGTACTATCAAAGTAAGGACCTCTACGGTGATAATTTCCCTCGCTAGACGCCATACTCTCCTAGGTTGTGAAACCAAGGCTATGACCACCAAAAGCTATGGAGATCAAGCAAATGGAGACCAAAGCTCTGATACCACTTGTAGGATCGAAAGTATGTCTAGAGGGGGGGTGATTAGACTACTTGACCAAATAAAAACTTAACCTTTTCCCAATTTTAGTTCTTGGCAGATTTTCGCTATTCTAGGACAAGTCAAGTAATCATCACACAATTCAAGCAAGCATGCAAAGAGTATATAGGCAGCGGAAAGTAAATCATGCAACTTGCAAGAATGTAAGGGGAAGGGTTTGGAGAATCCAAACGCTATTGGAGACACGGATGTTTTTCCCGTGGTTCGGATAGGTGGTGCTATCCTACATCCACGTTGATGGAGACTTCAACCCACGAAGGGTAACGGTTGCGCGAGTCCACATAGGGCTCCACCCAAGGGCAACGGTTGCGCGAGTCCACGAAGGGCTCCACCCACGAAGGGTCCACGAAGAAGCAACCACCCACAAAGGGTCCACGAAGTAGCAACCTTGTCTATCCCACCATGGCCATCGCCCACGAAGGACTTGCCTCACTAGCGGTAGATATTCACGAAGTAGGCGATCTCCTTGCCCTTACAAACTCCTTGGTTCAACTCCACAATCTTGTCGGAGGCTCCCAAGTGACACCTAGCCAATCTAGGAGACACCACTCTCCAAGAAGTAACAAATGGTGTGTAGGTAATGAACTCCTTCCTCTTGTGCTTCAAATGATAGTCTCCCCAACACTCAACTCTCTCTCATAGGATTTGGATTTGGTGGAAAGAAGATTTGAGTGGAAAGCAACTTGGGAAGGCTAGAGATCAAGATTCATATGGTAGGAATGGAATGTCTTGATCTCAACACATGAGTAGGTGGTTCTCTCTCAGAACATCTGAGTAGGAATGATGTGTGTGTTCTGATGGCTCTCTCTTAGAATGAGAAAGAGGTGGAGGGGTATATATAGCCTCCACACAAAATCCAACCGTTACACAGTTTTCCAATCTTGGTGGGACCGAATCATAAAACTCGGTCTGACCGAAAATGTAAACCTAGTGACCGTTAGGAATTTCGGTGGGACTGACATGCAACTCGGTAGGACCGATTCGGTTAGGGTTTGGGCACAACGTAATCTCGGTGAGACCGATTACACAAACTCGGTGAGACCGAATTTGGTAATTAGCTAACCAGAGAGTTGGTTAGGTAGACTCGGTGGGACCGATTTGCTCTTTCGGTGGGACCAAGTGGAACTCGGTGAGACCGAAAAGTTACAAAGGGGAAACACTGAGTTTACATTGCAATCTCGGTGGGACCGATTCGCTCTTTTGGTGGGACTGAAAAGTTACGAAAGGGAAACAGAGAGATTGCAACCCCATCTCGGTGGGACCGAGAACCTTATCGGTAGAACCGAATTGCTAGGGTTTTGGCAGTGGCTAATGACAAGTGAAACTCGGTGGCGCCGGATAGGAAAAATCGGTAGGACCAAGTTTGGCTTAGAGTTTAGGTCATATGTGGATATGGGAAAGTAGTTGAGGGTTTTGGAGCATATCACTAAGCACATGAAGCAAGAGGCTCATTAAGCAACACCTCATCCCTCCTTAATAGTATTGGCTTTTCCTATGGACTCAATGTGATCTTGGATCACTAAAATATAAAATGAAGAGTCTTGAGCTTTTGAGCTTGAGCCAATCCATTGTCCTTAACATTTTGAGGGTTCCACTTTCATATCCATGCCATGCCAATCATTGAGCTTTCCTGAAATAATCATCTTGGAATAGCATTAGCTCAATGAGCTATATGTTGTTATGAATTACCAAAACCACCTAGGGATATTTGCACTTTCACGTTCTTGCTAGAAACCTATAGGAGCCACGTAAAAACTTGCAACAACAATTAGAGGACGTCTAACTTGTTTTTGCAGCAAGTGTTTTGTGATGTGATATGGCCAAAGGATGTGATGAATGATATATGTGATGTATGAGATGATCATGTTCTTGTAATAGGAATCACGACTTGCATGTCGATGAGTATGACAACCGGCAGGAGCCATAGGAGTTGTCTTTATTTATTTATGACCTGCGTGTCAACATAAACGTCATGTAATTACTTTACTTTATTGCTAAAGCGTTAGCCATAGTAGTAGAAGTAATAGATGAAGAGACAACTTCAAGAAGACACGATGATGGAGATCATGATGATGGAGATCATGGTGTCATGCCAGTGACAACGATGATCATGGAGCCCCGAAGATGGAGATCAAAAGGAGAAAATGATATTGGCCATATCATGTCACTATTTGATTGCATGTGATGTTTATCATGTTTTGCATCTTATTTGCTTAGAACGACGGTAGCTTAAATAAGATGATCCCTCGAAATAATTTCAAGAATGTGTTCCCCCTAACTGTGCACCGTTGCGAAGGTTCGTTGTTTCGAAGCACCACGTGATGATCGAGTGTGGTAGATTCTAACGTTCGAATACAACGGGTGTAAGCCAGATTTACACACGCAATACAGTTAGGTTGACTTGACGAGCCTAGCATGTACAGACATGGCCTCGGAACACGGAAGACCGAATGGTCGAGCATGAGTCGTATAGAAGATACGATCAACATGAAGATGTTCACCAATGTTGACTAGTCCGTCTCACGTGATGATCGGACACGGCCTAGTTAACTCGGATCACGTTATACTTAGATGACTGGAGGGATGTCTATCTGAGTGGGAGTTCATTGAATAATTTGATTAGATGAACTTAATTATCATGAACTTAGTCTAAAATATTTACAATATGTCTTGTAGATCAAATGGCCCACGTTGTCCTCAACTTCAACGCGTTCCTAGAGAAAACCAAGCTGAAATACGATGGCAGCAACTATACAGACTGGGTCCGGAACCTGAGGATCATCCTCATAGCTGCCAAGAAAGATTATGTCCTAGAAGCACCGCTAGGTGACGCACCTGTCCTAGAGAACCAAGACGTTATGAATGCTTGGCAGTCACGTGCTGATGATTACTCCCTCGTTCAGTGCAGCATGCTTTACAGCTTAGAGCCGGGGCTCCAAAAGTGTTTTGAGAGACACGAAGCATATGAAATGTTCGAAGAGCTGAAAATGGTTTTTCAAGCTCATGCCCGGGTCGAGAGATATGAAGTCTCCAACAAGTTCTTCAGCTGTAAGATGGAGGAAAATAGTTCTGTCAGTGAGCACATACTCAGAATGTCTGGGTTGCATAACCGCTTGACTCAGCTGGGAGTTAATCTCCTGGATGACGCGGTCATTGACAGAATCCTTCAGTCGCTCCCACCGAGCTATAAGAGCTTTGTGATGAACTTCAATATGCAGGGGATGGAAAAGACCATTCCTGAGGTATATTCAATGCTGAAATCAGCAGAGGTGGAAATCAAAAAGGAACATCAAGTGTTGATGGTGAATAAAACCACTAAGTTCAAGAAAGGCAAGGGTAAAAAGAACTTCAAGAAGGACGGCAAGGGAGTTGCCACGCCCGGTAAGCAAGCTGCCGGGAAGAAGCCAAAGAATGGACCCAAGCCCGAGACTCAGTGTTTTTATTGCAAGGGAAGTGGTCACTGGTAGCGGAACTGCCCCAAATACTTAGCGGACAAGAAGGCCGGCAACACTAAAGGTATATGTGATATACATGTAATTGATGTGTACCTTACCAGTACTCGTAATAGCTCCTGGGTATTTGATACCGGTGTGGTTTCTCACATTTGTAACTCAAAGCAGGAGCTGCGGAATAAGCGGAGACTGGCGAAGGACGAGGTGATGATGCGCGTCGGGAATGGTTCCAAAGTCGATGTGATCGCTGTCGGCACGCTACCTCTACATTTACCTACGGGATTAGTTTTAAACCTCAATAATTGTTATTTAGTGCCAGCTTTGAGCATGAACATTGTATCAGGATCTCGTTTAATTCGAGATGGCTACTCATTTAAATCCGAGAATAATGGTTGTTCTATTTATATGAGAGATATGTTTTATGGTCATGCTCCGATGGTGAATGGTTTATTCTTAATGAATCTCGAGCGTAATGCTACACATATTCATAGTGTGAATACCAAAAGATGTAAGGTTGATAATGATAGTCCCACATACTTGTGGCACTGCCGCCTTGGTCACATAGGTGTCAAACGCATGAAGAAGCTCCATGCAGATGGACTTTTAGAGTCTCTTGATTACGAATCATTTGACACGTGCGAACCATGCCTCATGGGTAAAATGACCAAGAGTCCGTTCTCAGGAACAATGGAGCGAGCAACCAACTTATTGGAAATCATACATACTGATGTGTGCGGTCCAATGAGTGTTGAGGCTCGCGGTGGCTATCGTTATGTTCTCACCCTCACTGATGACTTGAGTAGATATGGGTATGTCTACTTAATGAAACACAAGTCTGAGACCTTTGAAAAGTTCAAGGAATTTCAGAGTGAGGTTGAGAATCAACGTGACAAGAAAATCAAGTTCTTGCGATCAGATCGTGGGGGAGAATACTTGAGTCACGAATTTGGCACACACTTAAGAAAATGTGGAATAGTTTCACAACTCACGCCGCCTGGAACACCTCAGCATAATGGTGTGTCCGAACATCGTAATCGCACTCTATTGGATATGATGCGATCTATGATGTCCCTTACCGATTTACCACTGTCATTTTGGGGCTATGCTTTAGAGACTGCCGCATTCACTTTAAATAGGGCTCCGTCGAAATCCGTTGAGACGACACCGTATGAATTATGGTTTGGGAAGAAACCTAAGCTGTCATTTCTAAAAGTTTGGGGATGTGATGCTTATGTCAAGAAACTTCAACCTGAAAAGCTCGAACCCAAGTCGGAAAAATGCGTCTTCATAGGATACCCTAAAGAAACTGTTGGGTATACCTTCTACCTCAGATCCGAAGGCAAGATCTTTGTTTGCAAGAATGGGTCCTTTCTAGAGAAAGAGTTTCTCTCGAAAGAAATAAGTGGGAGGAAGGTAGAACTTGATGAAGTATTACCTCTTGAACCGGTAAGTGGCGCAGCTCAACAAAATGTTCCTGAGGTGCCTGCACCGACTAGAGAGGAAGTTGATGATGATGATCATGAAACTTCAGATCAAGTTGCTACTGAACTTCGTAGGTCCACGAGGACACATTCCGCACCAGAGTGGTACGGCAACCCTGTCTTGGAAATCATGTTGTTAGACAACGGTGAACCTTCGAACTATGAAGAAGCGATGGCGGGCCCAGATTCCGGCAAATGGCTGGAAGCCATGAAATCCGAGATAGGATCCATGTATGAAAACAAAGTGTGGACTTTGACTGACTTGCCCGATGATCGGCGAGCCATAGAAAATAAATGGATCTTTAAGAAGAAGGCAGATGTGGATGGTAATGTGACCATCTATAAAGCACGGCTTGTCGCTAAGGGTTATCGACAAGTTCAAGGGGTTGACTACGATGAGACTTTCTCACCAGTAGCGAAACTGAAGTCCATCCAAATCATGTTAGCAATTTCCGCATTCTATGATTATGAGATATGGCAAATGGACGTCAAAACAGCATTCCTTAATGGTTTCCTTAAGGAAGAATTATATATGATGAAGCTGGAAGGTTTTGTCGATCCTAAGAATGCTGACAAGGTGTGGAAGCTCCAACGCTCGATTTATGGGCTGGTGCAAGCATCTCGGAGATGGAACATTCGTTTTGATGAGATGATCAAAGCGTTTGGGTTTATGCAGACTTATGGAGAAGCCTGCATTTATAATAAAGTGAGTGGGAGCTCTGTAGCATTTCTCATATTGTATGTGGATGACATACTATTGATGGGAAATGATATAGAATTCTTGGAAAGCATAAAGGCCTACTTGAACAAGTGTTTTTCAATGAAGGACCTTGGAGAAGCTGCTTATATATTAGGCATCAAGATCTATAGAGATAGATCGAGACGCCTCATTGGTCTTTCACAAAGTACGTACCTTGACAAGATATTGAAGAAGTTCAAAATGGATCAGTCAAAGAAGGGGTTCTTTCCTGTATTGCAAGGTACGAGATTGAGCACGGCTCAATGCCCGACCACGGCAGAAGATAGAGAAAAGATGAGTGTCGTCCCCTATGCCTCGGCCATAGGGTCTATCATGTATGCTATGCTGTGTACCAGACCTGATATAAACCTTGCCGTAAGTTTGGTAGGAAGGTACCAAAGTAATCCCGGCATGGAACACTGGACAGCGGTCAAGAATATCCTGAAGTACCTGAAAAGGACTAAGGAAATGTTTCTCGTTTATGGAGGTGACGAAGAGCTCGTCGTAAAGGGTTACGTCGATGCTAGCTTCGACACAGATCTGGATGACTCTAAGTCACAAACCGGATACGTGTATATTTTGAATGGTGGGGCAATAAGCTGGTGCAGTTGCAAGCAAAGCGTTGTGGCGGGATCTACATGTGAAGCGGAGTACATGGCAGCCTCGGAGGCAGCACAAGAAGCAGTCTGGGTGAAGGAGTTCATTACCGACCTAGGAGTCATACCCAATGCGTCGGGCCCGATGACTCTCTTCTGTGACAACACTGGAGCTATTGCCCTTGCCAAGGAGCCCAGGTTTCACAGGAAGACCAGGCATATCAAGCGTTGCTTCAACTCCATTCGTGAAAGTGTTCAAAATGGATACATAGAGATTTGTAAAGTACATACAGACCTGAATGTGGCAGATCCGTTGACTAAACCTCTCCCTAGAGCAAAACATGATCAACACCAGAAGTGCATGGGTGTTCGATTCATCACAATGTAACTAGAATATTGACTCTAGTGCAAGTGGGAGACTGTTGGAAATATGCCCTAGAGGCAATAATAAAATGGTTATTATTATATTTCATTATTCATGATAATTGTCTATTGTTCATGCTATAATTGTGTTATCTGGAAATCGTAATACATGTGTGAATATATAGACCACAACACATCCCTAGTGAGCCTCTAGTGGACTAGCTTGTTGATCAAAAGATAGTCATGGTTTCCTGACTATGGACATTGGATGTCATTGATAACGGGATCACATCATTAGGAGAATGATGTGATGGACAAGACCCAATCCTAAGCATAGATCAAAGATCGTGTAGTTCGTTTGCTGTAGCTTTTCTGAATGTCAAGTATCATTTCCTTAGACCATGAGATTGTGCAACTCCCGGATACCGTAGGAGTGCCTTGGGTGTGCCAAACGTCACAACGTAACTGGGTGACTATAAAGGTACATTACAGGTATCTCCGAAAGTGTCTGTTGGGTTGGCACGAATCGTTACTGGGATTTGTCACTCCGTATGACGGAGAGGTATCTCTGGGTCCACTCGGTTATGCATCATCATAATGAGCTCAATGTGATCAAGTGGTTGATCACGGGATCATCCATTACGGTATGAGTAAAGTGACTTGCCGGTAACGAGACTGAACAAGGTATTGGGATACCGACGATTGAGTCTCGGGCAAGTAACGTACCGATTGACAAAGGGAATTGTATATGGATTGATTGAATCCTCGACATCGTGGTTCATCCGATGAGATCATCGAGGAGCATGTGGGAGCCAACATGGGTATCCAGATCCCGCTGTTGGTTATTGACCGGAGAGTCGTCTCGGTCATGTCTGCATGTCTCCCGAACCCGTAGGGTCTACACACTTAAGGTTCGGTGACGCTAGGGTTGCTAGGAAGACTTGTATGTGATTACCGAATGTTGTTCGGAGTCCCGGATGAGATCCCGGACGTCATGAGGAGTTCCGGAATGGTCCGGAGGTGAAGATTTATATGTAGGAAGTTGTCATACGGTCACCGGAAAGGTTCGGGGGCATATCGGTATTGTACCGGGGCCACCGGAGGGGTTTCGGGGGTCCACCGGGAGGGGCCACCTCTATCGGAGGGCCTAATGGGCTGTAGAGGAAAGGGAACCAGCCCTACATGGGCTGGCCGCATCCCCCCTTTGGGCCCATGCGCCTAGGGTTGGGGGGAAACCCTAAAGGGGGCGCCCCCTTGCTTGGGGGGCAAGTCCCCTCCCCTTGGCCCCCCCCCTCTAGATCTCATCTAGAGGGGGCCGGCCCCCTTCCTCCTTCCCCTATAAATAGAGGGGCAAGGGGAGGGCTGCAGACAACATCCAAGGCGCAGCCCCTCCCCTCCCCAACACCTCTCCTCCTCCGTAAGAGCTTGGCGAAGCCCTACCGGAGTACTGCAGCTTCACCACCACCACGCCGTCGTGCTGCTGTTGGAGCCCTCTTCCTCAACCTCTCCCTCCTCCTTGCTGGATCAAGGCGCGGGAGACGTCCTTGCTCCATACATGTGTTGAACGCGGAGGTGCCGTCCGTTCGGCGCTAGGATCTTCGGTGATTTGGATCACGACGAGTACGACTCCATCAACCCCGTTCTCTTGAACGCTTCCTCTCGTGATCTACAAGGGTATGTAGATGAACTCCTCTCTCCCTCGTTGCTAGATGACTCCATAGATTGATCTTGGTGATGCGTAGAAGATTTAAAAATTCTTCTACGTTCCCCAACACTTTCCTTATCCATGCCATGCCATTCATTGAGCTTTTCCTGAAATATTAATCTTGGAATAATGTTAGCTCAATGAGCTATATGTTGTTAGGAATTACCAAAACCACCCAGGGATAGTTGTACTTTCAATCTCCCCCTTTTTGGTAATTGATGACAACATATAGATTAAAGCTTCGACAAATGATAATAAGAGTGAAAGATATCGTCGCTTTGAGAAGTATGTGAAAAGCAAGAGCTCCCCCTAAATTTGTGCGTATCTTAAGATTTGCTTTGGACTGCAAATGCACAATGAGTTAGGATCATGGGTTACTCTTCCATGTCACATACATCTTGGTGGAGCGCTCAAAATGATAAGAATTAAATACATGCACTCATCACCAAGCAAAGTGAATGATCATATAAGGATAAGTAAGATAATATCATCTAACAAGCATAAGTGTAGCTTATGATCAACCACATGATCATCAATGTCTCACTGATAATAGCGTAGTATCTCAAGAAATCAAAAGATAAACAAAGTTCAACCAAGAAGACAAGAGAGAACAAAAGCAAACTCTCTCTCTTGAAGCCTATGATCTATACATTTTTCTCCCCCTTTGGCAACAAGTTACCAAAAAGTTCATAGAAAATGCATAGCACTAGAACATCTCTCAGGCTTGGTATTCAGGTGGTGGTGTCCGGAGAACTCCAAGGACGAAGGCTTCAGTTGAAGTAGATGGAGCTGCTGGGGTAGGTGCTGGAGCTGTAGCTGGTGCAGATAAAGTGACTCTATTGTCTGGTACAGGCACTGCAGCAGATCTCTGAGCTCGAGGCACTCTGGCAAATGCATCAGTGGTTGTCTTGCCCTTCCTCTCCTGCATGTCATCCTATAGCTGCTCCACAACAGACTGAATCTCAGTTACTTTGACATCTAAATCATAGAATTTTTGTTCCACGATTCTTTCCAGGCTCTCCTGGTTTTGAGTTAGGGTGGCCAACCCCTTCTCAATCCTCAGAGATGATGCTATCAAGTAACCAAGCTGGTCCTGCTTGCTTTTCAAAAAGTACTCAGATGCCTCCTCTTGAGTTGGCATCTTGGCAGCCTTCTTCATCTTTGCCTTCTCCTTCTTTGCTTGTGCTTGCACTGAGGAGGGTTCATCTTCATTCATCACAACTTGGTTGTCCTCGAAGTCAGGATATATAGGCAAGTGTTCCTTATCCAACAAGTATGTGCATGTGCCCATCTTTGAGTTTATCAACTCCTGGATCTGTGGGGCATATCCAGAACTTCTTTTCTGGTCAGCTGCAATCCTCTTGATAGTCTCAACTATAAGGCTCATGACCTTGAACTTCTGTGGCACATCAAATATATGTAGCAAGTTAATTGCATGGCCTCTGATCATTCTGTGATCACCAGGCTTGGGCAACAGAGTGTGCCTAAGGATCCAATTGATTGTAGGCAGCCCTGACAGCAAGTGTTTTACTGACCCAAACTGGTGAGTTTCAAGATCATCTTCAGGAATCTCCTTGTACATATTTGCCATAGAGTTGTGATCCATCTTCTTCTTGGCATAGACATCCAAGTCGTCTTCTTTTTCCTTAGGAGCATTGATCAGATTTGCCCATTCCTCAATAGCTGAGTGGTACCTTGTACCTTCAGACATCCATACTATCCTGCCATCTGGATAGAAGTGTGCTGTGGAGTAGAATTGCATTATGAGCTCCTCATTCCACTTTGTGAGCTTCTTCCCAACAAAGTTTGCAACTCCACAGGCACTGAAGCTGTCAAACACACCAGGATAGTGTTCCTCATTTTCCTTGATATACTTCCAGTCGACCCACCTCATTTCACACACTATAGGCTTCTTGTCCAGCAGCACTGTCTCGTAGAAATCTTGTTGTTCCTTTGTGTGGAACCTGTAATCAACAGCAGTCCTTCTCCTGGTAGCATATGGATCTGTCTCTCTCCATTTCCTCAGTCCTGAGTCTCTCCTGATCTTCATGTTCTCAGCCACAGGATGAGCATCGTTGTGGTCTGGAATTTTTGGCTTCAATTTTCTCAGAACATGCTCTTCATCTTCTTCTTCAGCAACAGTCTCAGGCACTGGGGCCTTGTTCTTCTAAGCAGCTGGTATGTTTCTGGTATTTCTCTTTGGTGCAGTCTTGGGCTTGGAGGCAGCTTTGGGTGCTTCTTTGGGCTTTGATGATGCAGCCCCTGTCCTGATAGCATCACCCATAAGCTTATGTGCCTTGGGTGCTGGTGCAGCAACCTCTTCTTCCTCTTCTTCTTCCATCATGGAAGCCTTTCCAATCACTCTGGCCATGGTCTTCTTGACCCTTTCCTTCCTTTTCTTTCCTTCTGCAGCAGGCTCTTTGGGTTGAGATTCCAAAGATGCTTGAGAGGATGCTCTGGCCTTTGACATTGGTTGTCTTCCTGCTGGCCTTTTGATGTTCATCCCTGGCTTAACTGCAGCTGAGCTGTACTCCTTCTTAACCACTTTATTCTTTGATGTGGCCTCATCCTCAGTGGCCACATAGTCTTCATCCTCAGACTCTGAAGTTTTCTTCTTGCTTGCTCTAGTGGCAGCCTTTGGCAAATTGCTTGGGGTGCTCCTGCTACCATCATGTGAACTGCTAGAGGGACTAGTGCCCTCACTCAGGTGAACCTGCTCCTCTGACCTGTTCTGGCTGTCACTCTGGTCAGACATGTTGCAAACACTGAGAGCAGACCCTGTGAATAGATATAGATGAGATAGAGTGAATGAGCATCACAAAATGCAGAGGTTTTTGCAAAAGAATGAGTCAAAAACTTAGTTTTAGTTTTCCACAAAAAGCATTTCGGATCAACCGATTTGCAAACTCGGTGATACCGAAGCAGTTGTTGGAACCTAAACTAGTGAACTCGGTCAGACCGAGTCACAGTTTGGTGGCACCGAGACTGCTAGGGTTTCACAAAGTCCTGAACTCGGTCACACCGATTTGCAATTCTCGGTCAGACCGAGAACCACATGTGCACTGGCCTTGGCCGAATCGGTGGAACCGAGTTCTGCAACCCGGTGGGTCCGACATGGTTTCGGCGGAAACCTAACCCTAAATTTACAATTCAACTCTAATCTACGGAGTGTTTTGACTGGATAGAAGTGTTTCAATCGTGGTAAGAATCATAATGAACACAATGTGCTAGGAATCGAACGGGGATAGCACTGTGATCGAGTCCATACCCTAGTTCGGCAATGAACTCGCTACGGCGGCAACGGCGGGGAAGAATTCCGTTGAGGGCAGCGGAGACCAGCGACAGGAGGCGGCTGGCGACGAGGAGGACAATCCGAAGACCCAAGAGGTAGAGCGAGCTATGCGCGGGCAAAGGGGTTTTGGAGAAATTTCCAAAATTTTGCCCGTGAGTATATATAGCCCGACCCTGTCGGTGTGACCGAGTGGAACAACTCAGTGGCACCGAGATGCATAACTGTTGACAGTTACAGCAACTTGGTGTGACCGAAAAGTTCAAATCGGTTGCACCTAGATTGAAAACCTAGATTGACTTAGTGATCTCGGTATGACCGAAATGGAGGAATCGGTCAGACTGAAACACACAAAGAAGTTTTGGAGTTTAAGTCTATGACGAATCGGGGACTCCGAGTGCTCCTCACACAGAGTGGTTCGAATCTGACTTGATCAAATTTTGTGATGCAGCATGAATAGAGTTTGAGACAAGAAAAGCATAGATAGCTAGAGAGGGTTCTTAGGCATTCTTGTCCATCCACTTGGCAAAAGAAAAGAAAACCAATCAATCAAAACAACCAGTGGATGTCCTTGAATGAGTAAAATATGCAATCAACATGCTCACACAATAAAATGGCAATTGAAATATGTGGCAAAGCATGCACAACCAATTCTAGCATCTATCAAACAATTTGCGATGACTAGGTCATCTATATATGAGTATATTGACTTAGGAGTCAAATGAGAACATTTGATCATAGGTCATACTCATCGTTTAAGCACAAGTGGGGTTACCACTTTTACATAAAGCATTGTTGTGTTCACACCATTAGAGTTGCTTTAGCTCAATTCTTAGAGTAAAGCTCCCCCTAGATGTGAGATCCCCCATAAGAGGGATGAACTAACCTTGGGTTTTGTCGATGATGACTTCATGTAGATGTTGAAGATGTGGATGCTCAATGTTGATGTAGATCATTTGGAGCTATCCATTGGAGTGAGTTGCACTTTGAATACCAACACGGGTTAGTCCCACAAGGAACAAACAAGGATATCCATAGAAAAAGAGTGATGCACACACAAGATGATGTCTATGAAAGCTTTTAGGTTACCTTGTCCCTTGTCTTGCCAACAAGAGGGTCTGTGACTCCTTGAACTAGTGCAAGATGTGGAAGTTGATTGCACTTGTTCTTGCCAAGATGATAAGAGTGAAGTATGTTGGCGGAGTCACCCTCAAGAACTCTCTAGTTCTTCTTCTTCAGGATCCACACCATCTTGATGGGAATCCTCGGTGTTGTAGTTGTACTTGATGAAGTGGAACTTGAAGTAGTCTTGGGAACCCACTTGACCAAGGCCTTAGGAGCTTCTTCAAATGCATCAATTTCCTCTTGAAGCTTGTCCTTGCCTTTTTGCTTGTGGTCTTGTGGTGGAAGATCATCTTGAGCTTGTGTTCCTTTGAGAGAAGTAGAATAATACTCCTCTTGTTGAGGAACAAACTTCGTCTTGGGGTATTGATCTTCTTCCCACTCAACTCCATTGGCATTGAACTTTCGTTCAAAACCAACACCTTGATTCTTCCGGTGCCTTCCTTGCTTGCGTATAATTTCCTCGAATTGCTTACTTCCGGCAAGGCTCTTGTAAACACCTTTCTCTATAATTCCCTTCAATAAGTTATTTTCTTGCTCAAGTGTAACTTGGCTAAGAGAATCATTAGTGGAATCAAGAGAACTACTAGAAGCAACAATATTGGATTTAGCATGATTATTGTTACTACTAGAGGAAGAATCTTTCTTGTTCTTGTTACTAGACTTGACTTGAGGCATGTAAGTGGATAAGAGTAGACGCTTGGCAATGTAAGAAGAACTTTCTTGCGAAGATCATCATTGATTGCTTTTAAGAACTCATGCTCTTGCTCAAGGTTGAGCTTTTCAAAGAGCAATTTCTCATGAGTCCTTAAAAGTTCTCGATGATCTCCTAAGATAGTTTCATGAGCTAACTTAAGAGTGTTTAGTTATTTAGTTAGAGACTCAATCTTCTCCTTATCATTGTCATTCGTTTTATCTTGATTAGCATGATTAATTGACGTTTCATCATAGTATTCATCACTAGAGTTGTCAACAAGTAAATCATCATCGCCTAACAAGTCATCTTCATCACTATTGAAATCAACATACTCGGGGTGTGATACCTTTGGGCCTTTAGCCATGAAGCATGTTCCAACTCCTTCATTTGGTGAGTCAAATATGTCGTAGGAGTTGGTTGTCACAAGTGCTAGACCGGCAACACCTTCATCTTGAGTATATTCGGAGTCGGAGTGATAGCTTCTCTCGGAGTGGTTGTCGGAGTCGGAGCCGGATACCCATTCACCAACATGAGCTTGATGTCTTCATTTTGTGTAGCTCCTTGATGACTTGTCCTTTCTTTCCGAATCCTTGCTTCTCCGTGAGGGTCTTCGTTCATAACAATCATCTCTGCTCCTTCTTTCTCTACATGGTGATTCTTCTCTTCTACTTCTTCTCTGGGGAGAATCTTCTCTTCTCTTGTAGGGGGCCGTACACTCATTGGAATAGTGTCCGGGCCTTCCACAATTGTATCAGTTTCGCTCTCGACTAGAAGATCTTTTGTCATTGTAGAACCTTGATTTGGAGCTTCTCTCTTTGCTTCTACTCTTGTAGAACTTGTTGAAGTTCTTCACCATTGAGCTCAATTCTTCATTGAAGGTTTGTTTCTCACTCGATGATGTGGGGGCTTCACATGAGGCTTTGTAAGCACCACTTGATTTGTTGTGAAGTTCCTCTTTATCCTTGAGTGACATCTCATGAGCAACAATTCTTCCCATGACTTCCGTTGGCTTGAGATCTTTGTAATTGGGCCTCATTTGGATCAATGTGCACACGGTATCATATTTTCCATCCAAGGCTCTTAGGATCTTCTTGATGATGAATCTATCGGTCATCTCTTCACTCCCTAAGCCGGCAATCTCATTTGTGATAAGAGCAAGCCTAGAGTACATTTCAGCGACACCTTCACCATCCTTCATTTTGAACTTGTCAAGTTGACTTTGAAGCACATCCAACTTGGATACCTTGACGGAGTCGGTACCTTCATGCATGTCAATCAAAGTATCCCAAATTTCCTTTGCATTCTCAAGACGGTTGATTTTGTTGAATTCTTTGGGGCACAATCCGTTGAAGAGGATATCACAAGCTTGAGCATTGTATTGTAGCATCTTCAACTCATCCGCGGTAGCTTCACGATTTGGTTCTTTCCCATCAAAGAATTCACCTTGCAAGCCAACACACACAATAGCCCAAATGGCGGGGTTATGTCCAAGAATATGCATTTTCATCTTATGCTTCCAACTAGCAAAATTAGTACCATCAAAGTAAGGATCTCTATGGTGATAATTTCCCTCGCTAGACGTCATACTCTCCTAGGTTGTGAAACCAAGGCTATGACCACCAAAAGCTATGGAAATCAAAGCAAATGGAGACCAAAGCTCTGATACCACTTGTAGGATCGAAAGTATGTCTAGAGGGGGGTGATTAGACTACTTGACCAAATAAAAATCTAGCCTTTTCCCAATTTTAGTTCTTGGAAGATTTTAGCTATCTTAGAACAAGTCAAGCAATCTCCACACAATTCAAGCAAGCATGCAAAAGAGTATATGGGCAGCGGAAAGTAAAGCATGCAACTTGCAAGAATGTAAAGGGAAGGGTTTGGAGGATTCAAACGCAATTGGAGACACGGATGTTTTTGTCGTGGTTCCGATAGGTGGTGCTATCGTACATCCATGTTGATGGAGACTTCAACCCACGGAGGGTAACGGTTGCGCAAGTCCACGGAGGGCTCCACCCACGAAGGGTCCACGAAGAAGCAACCTTGTCTATTCCATCATGGTCGTCGCCCATGAAGGACTTGCCTCACTAGCGGTAGATCTTCACGAAGTAGGCGATCTCCTTGCCCTTACAAACTCCTTGGTTCAACTCCACAATCTTGTCGGAGGCTCCCAAGTGACACCTAGCCAATCTAGGAGACACCACTCTCTAAGAAGTAGCAAATGGTGTGTTGATGATGAACTCCTTGCTCCTGTGCTTCAAATGATAGTCTCCCCAACACTCAACTCTCTCTCACGGGATTTGGATTTGGTGGAAAGAAGATTTGAGTGGAAAGCAACTTGGGGAAGGCTAGAGATCAAGATTCATATGGTTGGAATGGAATATCTTGACCTCAACACAAGTGTAGGTGGTTCTCTCTCAGAAAATGTGTATTGGAAGTGTAGGTATGTTCTGATGGCTCTCTCCACAAATGAAGAGTGGGTGGAGGGGTATATATAGCCTCCACACAGAATCTAACCGTTACACACAATTTGCCAAACTTGGTGGGACCGAATGGTTAAACTCGGTCAGACCGATTCAGCAAACCTAGTGACCGTTAGGATTTTCGGTGGGACTGAGATGCAACTTGGTAGGACCGATATGGTTAGGGTTAGGGCATAACGTAATCTCGATGTGACTGATTACACAAACTCGGTGGGACCGATTTTGGTAATAAGTTAACCAGAGAGTTGGTCAGGTAAACTCGGTGGGACCGATTCGCTCATCTCGGTGAGATCGAAATGTTACAAAAGGGAAACAGAGAGTTTACATTGCAATCTCGGTGGGACCGATCGCTCATCTCGGTAAGACCGAAACATTACGAAGGGAAACAGAGAGATTACAATCCCATCTCGGTGAGACCGAGATCCCTATCGGTGAAACCGATTTGCCTAGGGTTTGTGGCAGTGGTTATGACATTTGAAACTCGGTGGCGCCGGATAGAAAGAATCGGTGGGGCCGAGTTTGACTTTTGGTTTAGGTCATATGTGGATGTGGGAAGGTAGTTGAGGGTTTTGGAGCATATCACTAAGCACTTTGAGCAAGCAAGCCATTAAGCAACACCTCATCCCTCCTTGATAGTATTGGCTTTTCCTATAGACTCAATGTGATCTTGGATCACTAAAATATAAAATGTAGAATCTTGATCTTGAAGCTTGAGCCAAACTTTTTGTCCTTAGAATTTTGAGGGATCCACTTTCCTCATCCATGCCATGCCATTCATTGAGCTTTTCCTGAAATATTAATCTTGGAATAATGTTATCTCAATGAGCTATATGTTGTTAGGAATTACCAAAACCACCCAGGGATAGTTGCACTTTCATTCGGGAACCACTGGGAACGAAAAAGATTGAGATATTGTTGGCTAACAACTCATTATGGGCAGTAAAAGAGAAGGTTGCAGAGTTTGTAGTTATCATCCTACAGCTCACTGTTGTGTTGGATAGAGCATAAACAAATAATTTGCTTGCCACCATTCGTATCTTTTTGCTAATAATCCTTATTAGTTTCCTCACTTGATGCTTGTTCATCAATATCTCATTGCCCCATACGCAAAAAGGGTCAATGTGTGGATCCTTGCCAAGGGCATATGTACCTACAAGCAACAAGTCAATATTAGAAGCTAACTAGTGTCCATGCCTATATCTATATGCACTACATTATGGAACGACGGGGGGAGTACAAGCCGAGGGATGAAGCTAACCTCAGCAGAAAATGGTGGCCTCTCCCGTTGTTGTCCTGCATAAGTAGTGGAAAGGTATGATAAGTACAGCAATCTTAACATCAAACAAATATAGCAAGGGTAAACAACATCATCTCCAAATGATAGCTTGAATGTGTTGGTTTCAGCATGCTGTTAAAGCAAATATAAAATGGAAGGCAATGTTACCAACAGCAGGCTTAATAGCCATCAAATATTGCAATTCAAACTGGTATTTTTGAAAATGAATAGAACATAGGTAATGCTTAAACATCACACTGGATAAATGTGTAAAACTGAAATAAAGGGCATGTGTTAACTACACCAGGAATAAGTGGAACCAAATATAGCCATTCAAACTGGTATTGATGTAGTCGAGCGGCACAGTTCCGACTTGCACATAATGAACCACACATTGTGAATGACTGAAATAAACAAGGCATAAATGACCAGTATAACAACCAAATATAGCCATTGAAAACTGGACAGAGTCTCACTGCAACCAACCTAACAAGCAAATACAGATAAACAGGGCATATGCTTGAAAACTAGACAAATGCTCACTGCAACCAACCTAACAAGCAGATAAAGATAAACAAGGCATCTGCTTGATAACTGGAGAAATGCTAAAAAAGCGACCTAACAACCAAATACAAATAAACAAGGCATCTTATTGATAACTGGACAAATGCTAAAAAAGCAACCTAACAACCAAATACAGATAAACAAGGCATCTGCTTGATAACTGGACAAATACTCACTGCAACCAAACTAAGAACCAAATACAGATAAACAAGCCATCTGCTCGATAACTGAAAAAATGCTCACTCCAACCAACCTAACAACTAAATACAGATAAACAAGGCATCTACTCACTACAAACAACCAAATATAGCCATTCGTGAACCTAAAGTGGACAATTCATACTTAAACATCACATAGACCTATTGAACAATATATTTTTGCATAACTGAAATAATTAAACACAGCACAGTTAAAGCACCGCACGGAAAATGCTACTACAACAAAGGGTACGGGTTGGTAAGCTAGAAAAGGTAATATTTGCTGATAGAATGTTGCCTCACATTTCATGGACGGGATCCTTCTAGTTGGAAGAGCACAGACCCATGGTGCACTCTCTGATGTCACAGATGGGTTGTTTCACCTTGGAAGAACCTTCGCGGGTGCCCTCGTCATGGTCGCGGTCGTGGTCGATGAGATCTGGGTTGGCAATTGAGGATCCCAAGCCGCCGTCGTAGAACGTGTCCTTCAGGAGTGACAAAATGGGCTCGATGGCGTATAAAGCTCGCAAATCCTTGACTACTTGGCGGAGGAGATCAGTGGCAGGGCCGTCGAAGAGATCGACGGCGGTTGAACTAGAGGGGTTGGGGACGGACCACTTAACCTGTGACACGGCCGGCGTGAAGCCGTCGGTGTGGATGAGCTTGATGTCGTAGCCAGCTTTCCCGAGATACAGTAATACGCTAGCCCGCTAACATGAAGCCTTCAGCATGGCAACGTAGTCAACGTCTTTGCCGGCTTCCGCGGCGACGTGTTGCTCCGGGATCGACAGGTCGAGGTGAACGGCGGCCACCTCGCCAACGTCCGCCGGAGAGGCCATGATAAACCTCTTCTTGGCCGAACGCTCGTCGAGATCCCCGGGATACATGGTCGATCTTACACTGTGACATTCTGGAGCAGGGGATGTGGATCTGGCGGGGAGGGACATCGCAGGCCTCATCTAAAAACTCTGGGGAGTGGGGTGACGGTATGGGAATCGCTGGATAACCTGAACTTTATTATCTAAGCTAGGAGGAACGGGAAGACCGGCAGGGTTGGCAGCGGCACTGGCGGCGGCCGCGAGCTAGGGTTAGAAGGGGGAGGGGTGGGTGGGGGACTGTGGAGGGATGGTGGTGTTTGAGGATACATCACGGCTATTGAGAATTTTAGTAATGGTGGGTGGAGATGGTGGTGGATGAGGGAGGGTGACGATTCAAATGCCTCGACTGCTAAAATTTTACTATAAGGTCGGTGCTAGAGGAGTGTGGGCGACGGTTGAAGTACGGCGGCTACTAAAATTTGGGTAAAGGAATTGATGCGGGGCGGGAGTGCCCAAGATCATGCACGGTCGAATAACAGTATGCGTGTATGATAATAAGGAAAAGTGGCGCAAATCCGCCAATTTTTGCAACGCTCAAGGCGGGTAGTTTGTTTTTAATATTTCTACCTAGCTGGTCTATCGCACACGGTTCATCCTAATTTCCAAATAAACTTACCCGCCTTTAGCTTCCACGGGTGGTGGTTTTATAGCGCACTTGCATCGCACACGGTTAAGCCAGTACCTCCACCCTTTGCTCGCACTTGCGTGGTCGTGGTGATTTCAGCGCACTTGCATCGCACATGGTTGAGCCAGTACCTCCACCCTTTGCTCGCGCTTGCACGGTCGTGGTGATTTCAGCGCACTTGCATCACACACGGTTGAGCCAATACCTCCACCTTAATTTGCTCACGCTTGGGTGGTCGTGGTGATTCACATCGCACTTGTATCGCACACGGTTTAGATATTATACCCCGTGTCCGTTGAGGATCATCAGAGTCTTTGCAGCAAAAAATAACGTTAGGGAGGCTCAAAAGACAGCCACACCAGCATGTGGCCCAAATATATACGAGTGAAAAGGGTGGTATGTGATGTTCAAAATTCCAATGCACAACTTTGACCCCGCAGGCCCACGGTTGGGTGCGTCATTGAAGATCGATGAGAGGGGCCAGAAGTCAAGAACCGCCTGGAAGTGGCCAAATATATGTACGAATATTGGGGGTATTTAAAACTTTAAATACACAATGCATAACTTTGGTGGCACCTGCCTCGCAAACCCGAAAGCACCCTAACAACCACCTAGCTAGGATATATATAATGACATAATGTCGTACCTAGCTAGGATGCTTAGCCCACCACCTCCCACTTCGTGTCAGCGGAGCGGATGCACGTAGTGATCGATACTTTGGTCATACATGCATGTCGCCATGACCTACCATAAGACGGACCAATGAATCTTTCGTTTGGTCAAATGACAGTTGTTGTTGTCGATAAACCGCTTGGGCCAATAGATTGAACCATCATAAACATCGCATGAGAGGGACCACAAAACCAGCACCTCTTGCATGTGGCCCAAAATGATGTACGTTGGGAAGGGGTGATGTGTGTTTTCAATATAGAATAATGTATAATTTAGATGTCGTGCCTACCTCTCGATACAGACAAAAACCATTAAGGCAAGGTAGTTAAGGACGAGATACGTACGCAGGGTTTGATGTAGGTCGAACCCAGCAATCCGAGCATCTGGGAGGGAATCCTGACAACGCATGAGCTCGAGCTTTGGTTGACCAACTTTTGACGGCGACCGGCCCTAACATGAACTAGTAGGAATCCATTCATGGCCAACACATACCCCTCATTATTGGTGAAAGGGATGATATATATACACTCGGGGAGCCCACAGATATCTGTGTCGTCACAAAAAATCGCACAAGGGATACGTGGTCGATCAGAAGACCCCGTATACACTGCATGCGGCCCAAAAATATGTATGGGTACGATGTTGTATGATGTGTTTAAATCACAAATGCACAACTTCGATGGGCCACGCCAAGTACATTACAAACCGAACACCGTACCCGACTCCAAGCCTGGTTCAATACCTATGATGTCAGTTTCCCAACTTCGAGGTGGCAGCGGGGGGGTCGTCCCACGCATGCGCTCAAACTTTATTTTGTCTAGCATGGGACACATCTATATATATCTATACATCTATACACATATATAGTGTGCGAATAACTATGAAAGTTTCTCGTTGGATGAAGCCAATCCGACGGTACAGAGATGGCAAATCCGAGCAGTACTGGCCATTGGATATCATCTACATTCCACCAGATTCTGCCACATGTACAATCTAGAAGACGCCATGGTTGAACTTAAGCATAATGCATAAACCTCTAAACACAAGCACTTCTCCTTTATTCTCTATAATCTTCCATATCTTAATTGCCCAAACCTTTCTTTTCTAAATGAATTGTCACTTTTTGTTTTTACCTTTACAATGCACAATTCCATGAATCTTAAAATAGTTTTTTTTACAAAACTAATTGATTTTGGATGAGATGAACTATAAGAATTAAACGAACATCTACATCATGCATATCTGGGAGAAGAGGTGGGAAACCGATGAGAGGAGTGGCGAGAAATGATAGCCTGTTTTGAATGAAAACCTAGTAGAGAAGGAAGCGTGAGCTACACGATGCATGCTCACAGTGATTACCCATGTACTGCATGTGCTGTCGAAAGGGCTCAGGGTTGCCGTTCGATCTGGGAGCATCCAATGGTGCACCCGTAAGATCCGTGGGGTTTGGGTTCTGGCTAGTCAGAACGCAGGACTCAGATCATGCACGCAGCGGGGGGGGGGATATCATACGGAAACCAACATTCGGTGGAAATCGGTGAAAACCACGAGAAAAAGATGTTTTGAAGTTTCAAAAAAAGTGGGATGTTAAGAGGATGATGTTTTATTGGCACACAAAATTTCAAGTTGAAACACATTAAGAGATGTGAGCTATGAAAAAGAAAAAATCAGTGTTTAATAGTGCCAAATAGTAATGTCACTATTCAGGGCAGAATTTGTCTTTTTCATAGCTCACATCTCGTAATGTTTTTCAACTTGAAATTTAGTGTCACAATAAAGCATCACCTTCTTAACATCCCACATTTTTTTAGATTTTTATGAATCTTTAAAATATGGCTCCCATGAAGTTTTCATTGAATATCGGCTTTTGTGAGTGAACCATGTGCTGTTTGAAAACATTTCATGAGAAGAATCTCGGTTTTTAAATCCCCGTAAATCCAAAACTAAGCTGAAAATCATGAAACCTGCCATGGTGTCACGACATCGCACTTATATGTCGAGGAATTTTTTCGTCCATTGTAGCGCAAGTTTTATTAAAAGCCTCTTACAAACCGGAGCTTCTCTCAAAGAAGCCTCGTGGTTCTGATAGGGAAATGTGTCCCCCTTGTGGGCGAAACGTAATCACTGCCTCTTTTCACCTTGTATTTTCTTCTACGAGCAACATGGAACGACAGGATATCCGCGCTGAAATTTAAACTTATTCAGGGTTCATTTGGTCTTTTTATACACTAATTGAGTTTCCCAGGCATTTAATGTCCAGAATTAAAATCTGAACTATACATGCTCCAGTTCACCAAAATGGCTAGAAAAATTATACATGTGTCCTTGGGTGCATGTTTAGGTCCCATGCCAGGAATCGGAATGAATTACAGCCGTACTGGTGTCATGGCTCGTACTCAAACATTTTGAATCTTGGTTTTTAAGTCCCCATAAATCCTAAACTCACCAGAAATTCATCAAAGGTGGCATGGTGTCACGTCATGGCACATAGATGTCGTGGTAAAAATGTTGTCCAATTTGGGCCAAGCTTTATTACAAACCTCTTACAAAAACTGGAGCTTCTCTCAAAGAAGCCTCGTGGTTCTGATAGGGAAACGTGTTTCCCTTGTGGGTGAAACGTAATCACTGCCTCTTTTCGCCTTATATTTTCTTCCATGGGCAACATGGAACCACAAGATATCCATGCTGAAATTTAAACTTATTCAGGGTTCGTTTGGCCTTTTTATACACTAATTGAGTTTCCTAGGCATTTAATGTCCATAATTCAAATCTGAACTACAAATACATGCTCCAGTTCACCAAAATGGCTAGAAAAATTATACATGTGTCCTTGGGTGCATGTTTAGGTCTCATGCCAGGAATGGGAACGAATTACAACCATACCGGTGTCCTGGCTCTTTCTCAAACATTTCAAATCTCGGTTTTTAAGTCCCCATAAATCCTAAACTCACCAGAAAGTCATCAAAGGTGGCAAGGTGTCATGTCATGGCACATATATTTCATGGTAAAAACATTGTCAATTTGGGCCAGGCTTTTTTACAAATCTCTTACAAACCGGAGCATGTCGCAAGAACCCTGGTGGTTTTGATAGGGAAACGTGTCCCCTTGTGGGCCAAACAATAATCACTCCCTCTTCTAGCCTCGTATTTTCTTCTACACGCGACACGAAACAACTGGAGGTTCGCGCTGAACTTTGAAATTATTCCGGGTTTGTTTGACCTATTTTATTCATTAATTGAGTTTTCTAGGCATTTAATGTCCATCATTCAAATCTGAACTACAAATACATGATCCAGTGCACCAAAATGGCTAGAAAAAACGTACATGTTTCCTTGGGGTGCATGTTTAGGTCCCATGGAACGAATGGGAACGAATTCAACCGTCTCGCCGTCCTGGCCTGGCCACAAACATTGTGAATCTCGGTTTTTAAATGTCTGTAAATCCAAAACTCATCAGGAAATCATGAAACTTGGCATGGTGTCACTACATGGTATATATAATTGTCCAATTTTGGCAAAGCTATATTACAAGCCTTTTACAAACTGGATCCTGTCGCAACCCTCGTGGTTCTGGTAGGGAAACATGCCCCTCTTGTGGGCTAAACGATAATGATGCCTCTTCTCGCCTTGAACTTTGTTTTCTACAGGCAACATAGAATAACAGGAGTGTTGGGCTGAAATTTGAAACTGTTTAGGGTTCGTTTGGCCATTGTATATATATATATATTACTAATTACTAAGTTTTCTATGCATTTAATGTAGTCCATAATTCAAATTTGAACTACAACCACATGCTCCAGTGAAGCAAAATGGGTAGGAAATTGTACATGTGTCATTGGGTGCATGTTTAGGTCTTGTTTAAAGAATGAGAATGAATTACAAACTTGTCATCGTCCTGAAACAATGAGAATCTCGGTTTTTAAATACCAGTAAATAAAAAAGTCACCCAAAAAACATGAAACTTGGCATGGTTTCATGACATGGCACATATATGCCTTGGTAAAAAAAATCGTCCAGTTTGAGAAGAGGCGCACACATTAGTAGCCAACGAAGTCCTTTTTGAAACAAAAAGGTGACACATTAATATCGCAAACGGTTATATTATATTTACCATGTCGAAATTTAACCACACTCGGTGGCATGCGTGCAGCTGTTTGATTAGATGGGACGAGCGCGAGAAGTCTGCCATGCAGGTTCGACGGGACGCGTGTGAGCAGTCCATCGCGCAGGCTCGACGGGACACGTGCATCCTGTCCACCTCGCAGGCTCGGCGGGACACATGCGAGCAGAAGGCCGCCCATGCTCACTGGGAAGCGAGCTCTTTGACCTCCATGCACCAGATGCCACCCGCCTCGCTCACAACTTCTCCATTAATGGGTTAATTAAAGCACCTGGACAGAGGGTGTTTGCTTGTGATCCCATGGCAGCATTTGCTTTGTTCGTGTTTTCAACTAGTATTCCACCCTAATTTAAATTGCCACATAGGGCAACGGGTAATACGACCACAAATAAAATGGCAACGGATAATACGATGACAAATTTACAATGGCGCACATAATAATTGTCTTACATATTTCAGATAATTTAAAATGCCACATGCGGAAAAGCCCGGAAGACACAGGGGCAAGAGAAGAAGGAAATTGCAGACAACGATCTAGGTCGCTATTGTCTCTACTCACCGATGGATCACCGGGCGGCGAAATCCTCCAGCTCCTTCTTCAATTTCTCACGACTTTGCTTGAAAGCAGCCACGGATTCCTCCACCTCCTGCTCGTGCTTGATCCGGAGCTTCCTCAAGCCACCCATCATTTCCTCGACGACTGCTTTCAGCATCATCTCCGAGGCACAGCTCTGCTCATGCAGCATCTTCCAGCCGGCGGCCTCCTCTCCTTCTCGGCGACCAACTTGAGGAGCTTCGCATTGTCATCCATGAGTTGCTCAATGAGGCCGGTTGCCTTGTCAACCAAGGCATCGCTGATCTTGAGCAACTTCATCAAGCCGTCGACCATCTCCTGCTACGTAGTGATGCCAGTGAGAATGTCGTCGTCGCCGACGAAGGACTTCAGGAACACCGGCTCGTCGCGATGGCTGACACCGCGAATGCGCTTATGAGAGCCCTCGCGTGCCCATGGGAGCTCGTTTGAGGGCTCCGCGGCGTGCCCGGACATCTCTGCTGGGGTTGCGGCTTCGCGGCGGGACCTCTCTAGTGCTTCCATGGCCTTGGTCTTTGCTTCCTGGTGATATGTCCACCCTAAACTCCTCCTACCGGTCATGGCAGAATGACTTGACAGAGAATACCAGTTTTGTGGGTGATGAGGAGAGGAATTGTGAAGTAATTTTCGAGTGGGTAGTTTTTATAGCCCGGTGCTAAGTGTGAACACATATTAGTTTGATAGGTGTGAACAAATTTGCAATTACTTATTGCGTTCTAATCAGCAATGTGATGAGAAACAAGGTCAAAATTTATTGATGGCAGAAGGTTGACCACGTGGTTACTCGCCGTTGAGGCGGCCGTGGCGTGCTCCGCTCTGGCATCCCTGCGCGCTCTGCTCGCTGTTGAGGCAAAGTTACAATGGCAGCTATTAATAATTCTTAATGATTGTCTTACATATTCAGGATAATTTAAAATGCCAAATTCGGCAAGGCCCAGAACACTCACGACCTACATATGCATACAATTATAATAAAATATAAGCTAAAAGGCTGAGTTGGCGGCCTTCCGATGATGGTCTTCTCGGACTCCGTGATCAGCATAGCACCCTTGCAGCCGTTCACTCCGAGTGTCCCGACCTGCCTCCGCCTATGGAGCTTCTGGCGCTGGGAGGCTCTTGGGGCTGTTGGGCCTCTTCTAGAAGAGCTTGACAGCGTGCAATCGCGTGCATGACAACTCTGTGGAACCGCTACCATGCCAAAAGTTAATGTTCATCCCTGTTACCTCCCGGGTCGTTAACAGGCCGACATCGAAGCGGGCAACAGGTGGGCCCATTTGATTTCACGGGCCGTTAACAAGCCGAGGTCGGGCTACATATGGCCCAACTATACTATGGGCATTTAGCAGGCCGAAAGAGACAGCGGGCTCGTACTGGACCATGAAGATCATGGGCCCCTAAGAGGCCGAAAGTCAGGTCGTACTGTATATGGCCCAACTGTGTTGTGGGCCTTAGCAGTTCGAAAGAGAAACGGGCTGGTATTGGACCATGAAGAGCATGGGCCGTTAAAAGGCCAAACCTCAGGTCCGACTGCAAATGGCCCAACTCATTTATGGGCTGTTAACAAGATTAAAGACACACCGGGCCAGAAATTGGCCCAACACTTAAATGGGTCGCAAAAAGGCCGAAAGACGTACATCCTGAGAATTAGCCCATCCCTTGAATGGGACGTTAACAGGACGAAACCACATCGGGCCGATATTGAGCCCAAATATATAGTGGGCTATTAACGGGCTCGTACTGACGATGGGCTGCAATGGTGTCAAATTGTTACCGGGTCGTTGACGGGCCAAATTTGCACATCTCATATGGGTCGTGGGCTTAAATGGACTTGACACAAGTAGGCCTTATATCGGCCGGCCTGCTAATTTTTACTGGGCTGGCCTTTTTTACCGGAATGGGCCACTATTGGGCCTTGCCACGTGCCGACGTATCATAGGCGCCTCCTGTACTATGGGTGGATGACATCTGTCCCAACACTGAGCCGACATGTGGATCCTGTGGTGAATAATAATTTTACACGTGGAAAATCCCCATTAGTCAGGGCTGTTAACGGGTTATCGGATCCAAACTGGAACCCGAAAGCTTAATGGCAACCCATTATGGTGGATGCCATGTGTCGGTTACCTTTGACGAAAGCAATTCTACGATGTGTGATTTATCATCATGGAAGTGGACACTTCCGTGATGATAATTTTGCTAATGTCATGGAACAGTTCTACGACAGCACAGGTATGACTATCTTGATTCTGTCATAAAATCGTCATGGATGTACATGCATGACAGAAAATGTGACCTACTATGCCAAACACGTATCATCACGGAAGTGTATTTTTTTGTAGTGGAGGAAGGTTTTCATACAACACCCATGGTTCAATATTGAAGTGTTCCTAAAGAGGGTGAAGGATGGACGGTCAATCATCCACAGGCACTGGCCTAAAGTTGCAAAGACCTTCAACATCAATGAAGGCTCAATACTCGCCTTCCGCTTCAAAAGTTTTCCACATGAGATTCATCTGTCTATGTACCGTCTATGATGCTAATTTCGAAAGGTTCTAGATGTTGCATGTGAAAGTTGGTGATGGTGTAGTTGTGTAATGGGGTAGCTGAATGCTGAAGCTATATGGTGTTGTACTCTGATGTATTTCAATTATTAAATCATGCTTCCTTAATATGGAAATGAAATACATTGTGTGCTTAATATGAAATGTCAATTAGATTAATAAATGGATTATTAATAATAGGGCAATTAGCCTGCTAATGGCCAATTAGCCTGCTAATTGGATTTTTCTATTGCAAGCGGTTATTGAGAAAACACCGTGGGCGATGACTTCAGGCAACGCACATGGTTTCTAGGAATAAACTGTGTTGGATCAATGAACAATCACACACGACATCCTCTTGAAAACTATTTGCGTTAGGCCACCTTGCGCAAATGTTTACCACATAAAAAGTGTGTGTGATGGACAATATTTGCCACAGAGTTTCTTCTACGCACCGTGTGTGATGCATTCAATAATGCAAACAATAAATTGTTAATGGCAACGCTGTCACAAACGATTTAATCGGGAAAATTGTGCGTGATGTACCTGCGAATGGAAACATTTTCCTTGGAGCGACTGTGTGGGATGTATATACGAACGGAAACGTACTTCTTGGATTAACTTTGTGGGATGTACATATTGACGGAAACATATTCCTTGATTTGACTGTGTGGAATGTACATATGAACGATAATGTCTAGTGGGGACTGACTGTGTGGGATGTACTTACGACCGAAAACGATTTCGCCTGTATAATTGTATTTTTTAGCACAACTATACATATAACCGTATTTGATCACTTGCCGGTAGCACACGACCTCATTTTTCTGAGCGTGTGTGCCAGGAGGGCATATCCCCGACGGTTTCTGGGCCGTGTGGGAAGGACCCCACTATCGCAGTCACTCACTAGGGGACGGTTCAGAATGCCGTCGTGGAAATGGGTTGAAAAGCATTTGTATTGCACCTCGTTGTACCAATTCTAGTAACTTGGTGATAGTGACTAGAGAACTCTATCAATCACTATCTTATTTGGAAGATTAACTCCCACTTGATTCAGCGATTGTAGTACCCAAACATTCGGAGCACATGCTCACTGGCTGAGCTATTCTCCTCCATCTTGTAGGCAAAGTAGAGGTCTCATACCTCTCGACATGGGCATGAGTCTGAAATACCAATTTCAGCTCTTGGAACATCTCATATGTTCCATGGCGTTCAAAACATTTTTGAAGTCTCGGTTCTAAGCCGTAAAGCATGGTGCACTAAACTATTAAGTAGTCATCATGCCGAGCTTGCCAAATGTTCATAACGTATGCATCTGCTCCTGCAATAGGTTTGTCACCTAGTGGTGCATCAAGGACATAATTCTTCTGTGCAGCAATGAGGATAATCCTCAGATCATGAACCCAGTCTGCATCATTGCTACTATCATCTTTCAACTTAGTTTTCTCTAGGAACATAAAAATAGGGGAGCTAAATCGCGAGCTATTGATCTACAACATAGATATGCAAGACTATAAGACTAAGTTCATGATAAATTAAGCTCAATTAATCAAATTATTTATGAACTCCGACTTAAATTAACATCCCTCAAGTTATCTAAGTGATACATGATCCAAATCAACTAACCCATGTCTGATCATCACGTGAGATGGGGTAGTCATCAATGGTGAACATCTCTATGTTGATCATATCTACTATATGACTCATGTTTGACCTTTCGGTGTCCAGTGTTCCGAGACCATGTATGTACATGCTAGGCTCGTCATGTTTAACCCAAGTATTCTGCATGTGCAAAACTGTCTTACACCTGTTGTATGTGAACGTTGAGTCTATCACACCCGATCATCATGTGGTGTCTCGAAACAACAAACTGTAGCAACGGTGCATATTCAGGGAGAACACTTTTATCTTGAGATTAAGTGAAGGGGTCATCTTATAATGCTACCGCCATTCTAAGCAAAATAAGATGCATAAAGGATAAACATCACATGCAATCAAACTATGTGACATGATATGGCCATCATCATCTTGTTCTTTTGATCTCCATGTCCAAAGCATCTTCATGATCTCCATCATCACTGGCTTGACACCTTGATCTCCATCATAGCGTTGTTGCGTCAAGGTCGTCACGCCAACTATTGCTTCTACAACTATCGCTAACGCATAGTGATAAAGTAAAGCAATTACATGGCACTTGCACTGCATACAATAAAGAGACAACCCTAAGGCTCATGCCAGTTGTCGATATTACAAAACATGATCATCTCATACATCAACATATATCACATCATATCTTGACCATATCACATCACAACATGCCCTGCAAAAACAAGTTAGACGTCCTATACTTTGTTGTTGCAAGTTTTACGTGGCTGCTACGGGTTTCTAGCAAGAACCGTTCTTAACTACGCAAAAACCACAATGGTGATTCATCAAGTTTATTGTTTTAACCTTCTTCAAGGACCGGCCATAGTCAAATTCGATTCAACTAAAGTAGGAGAAACAGACACCCGCCAGCCACCTTTTATGCAAAACTAGTTGCATGTCAGTCGGTGGAACCGGTCTCATGTGCGTGGACATGCAAGGTTGATCTGGGGCGCTTCATCCCACAATACCGCCGAATCAAAATAAGACGTTGGTGGTAAGCAATATGACTATCACCGCCCACAACTCTTTGTGTTCTACCCGTGCATATCATCTACGCATAGACCTGGCTCTGGTGCCACTATTGGGAAACGTTGCATGGAAAACAAAAAAATTCTACGCACACGCAAGATCTATCCATGGAGATGTATAGCAATAAGTGGGGAGAGTGTGTCTACGTACCCTCGTAGACCGTAAGCGGAAGCATTTAACAACGCGGTTGATGTAGTTGAACTTCTTCGGGCTCCAATTGATCAAGTATCGAATGTATGGCACCTCCGCGTTCAGCACACGTTCATCTCGGTGACGTCCTCCGCCTTCTTGATCTAGCAAGATAGCGAGGTAGTAGATGCGTTCCGGCAGCACGACGGTGGTGACGGTGATGGTGAACCTATCTCCGCAGGGCTTCGCCTAAGCACTACAAAAATATGACCGGGTGTGTAAATGGTGGAAGGGGGCACTGCACGCGGCTAAGGCAATGTTCTTGAAAGGATCTATATGGTTGACTAGAGGGGGGTGAATAGGAAACTAACAATTTTTAGCTTTTCTTTACCAAATTAAACTTAGCATCAAAATAGGTTGTATAGATGTGCAACTGGGTGAGCAACCTATATGATGCAACAACAACAAGTCCACGAGCAAACAAGGGATACAACACAATGTAAGCTTGCACAAGTAAAGGTAAGAGATAACCAAGAGTGGAGCCGGTGGAGACGAGGATGTGTTACCGAAGTTCCTTCCCTTTGAGAGGAAGTATGTCTCCGTTGGAGCGGTGTGGAGGCACAATGATCCCCAAGAAGCCACTAGGGCCACCGTATTCTCCTCATGCCCTCACACAAAGCGAGATGCCATGATTCCACTATTGGTGCCCTTGAAGGCGGCGACCGAACCTTTACAAACAAGGTTAGGGCTATCTCCACAACTTAATTGGAGGCTCTCGATGACACCACGAAGCTTCACCACAATGGAATATGGCTCCGCGGTGACCTCAACCATCTAGGGTGCTCAAACACCAAAGAGTAATAAGATCCGCAAGGGATTAGTGGGGGGAATCAAATTTCTCTTGGTGGAAGTTTAGATCGGGGCCTTCTCAACCAATCCCTAGAAAATCAACAAGTTTGATTGGCTAGGGAGAGAGATCGGGCGAAAATGGAGCTTTGAGCAATAATGGAGCTTGGGGAGGGAAGAGGTGGTCTTCTTGGGGAAGAAGACCCCCTTTATATAGTGGGGGAAAAGATCCAACCGTTATCCCCTCTCTCAGCCCGCGCGGCGCAGTACTACCGCACAGAGCTGTGGTACTACTGCAAGGGGTTGCGGTACTACCGCTAGCACAGTAGTGACCAGGTGAGGACCTGTTGCACAGGGCAACGAGCGATAGAACCACCGGAGCGGTACTATCGCGCGCGCCTATGGTAATATCATAAGGCAGGGCTCAACTCTCGCTGGAAAAGCATGGAAGAAATAAATTGCTTTCGTAGCTACTTCCGCTGAGGTTGGAGCTGTGCAAAAATCCGGCAAGGTACCACCGCTCACAGGAAGCGGTACTACTGCGTAGGGGCGGAAGTAAAAAACTACATCCGTGCTTACTTCCGCATGCTTCAGTGTCAGGGCTGGAGGGAGCGGTACTACGGCTCACCAGGAGCGGTACTACCACTGGTTGCGATACTACCGCTTGCCTGAGCGGTACTACTGTACGCCTCTGCAGTACTACTACTCCCTTGAGCAATACTACCGCACGCCACACAGACTTTAGCATTTGGCAGCCTTGATATCGTACAGACATGGATAAACGGAAGGTGCTCCATCGAAGCAAAGGAAAGGTGGTGCAAAGGAACAGATGTGTATGTGTTGATTCCACCCTAACCTTTCCAAAGTGGACCCCCTCTTAATGGTATGGCTTTCCTATGACTCAAATCCACTGAAAAGAAACATAGAGAACCGTCGTCTTTGATACGCTCCGAGGGGCACCGAATCGTCTTGTGCCTATAGATGAGATATCTGAAATGCTCAATGCACATGATTAGTCCGCAAAAGCACCCTCATCAATCACCAAAACCACTTAGGGAGAAATATGCCCTTACAGTCTCCCCCTTTTTGGTGGATTGATGACAATACGGGATTTGCACATAGAGATATAAAATGATCACAAGCAAACCCAAAATCTATAAAATATAGACAGGCTCCCCCTAGATGTGTGCATTCTAGAGATAAGCTTTGGACTGCACAACAGTCCCCTATATTTTATAGACAAGGCAAACCTTGCGACAATATAAGTGACACTAAGCATTGAAGCAAGGTATAGTAAGCGAGCAAGAAGTAAAGGTTACAAGACAAAATAAGCTCACAAGCTACTGCCATACTAGACAATAAAAGGATAAGATTGAAGGCATATGTCTCACACCATATGATAGAATAGGTCTCCTGGTCTCGCACGCAAATAACACAAACCAAAGTAATGAAGGTTCAATGAAACGAAAGCTAGGAGATAAATACTCGCAAATCCTACACTCTCCCCCCTTTGGCATCGAGACACCAAAAAGGCAGAGAGGACACCTAAGACACAGGTGGTAGCTCCCACTGAAGCAGCAGGAATGGACTCCCCATCTGACTCAGCCCACCGATAGCCTTGCTTCGTTATCCACTCAACCTCAGGCGTGATGTTCTTCTCCGACTGCTCGAGGCGTGCCCGCCAAGCTTCCTCACAATCCACTTGTCGCGCTGGCAACTCTCCTTCTGAGCAACGTGAGCCTGGTACTGCCCCTTGGCCTGCATGCAGAACAGAGCCTTCACCTTGGCCTTGAGCTTCTTAGACCAAGATGACTCAGCAGAGGGAGGTGCATACCCCTCGGAACTGTCCTCCGCCTCCTTCTCCTCAATCTCATCATCATCAACATCCATGCGGGCAGCCTCTGCCTTAGCCCGGGTAGTGGTGTTAGCCCACTTGTTCTTCTAGCGCAGCTTAATGGGCTCATGGCGAATCCAGTTCGGAGCAAGAAACTCTTCACCCGGAAAGAGCTTCTCCCAAGTCTTCGAAATCAAGAGGTGCAGATAAGGTTCGCAGATGGGAACCTTGCGATGAAACACAACAGTCTGAAGCTCACACCACATGATGTGAGAAACATCAAGTGGTCCAGGTTGTTGACGACGCGCATCCTCACAGATAAGCATCATGTCCACAAGATAGGAATGCACCTTGTCCTTGTCGCCCATGCGAGAAAAAAGAGACTTGCGGAAGATCCGGTGCATGATGTCGAGAAATAGGTTTAGCACATAAGACTTCCTGCCATTGGGTAGAGTCTTCTCGACAAGGTAGAGTTGAAGCTTGTTCTTGGAAGCAGACTCTGGGTTAGCGTGTGGGCGGATACCAACGGGCACATCTAGCCCCTCATCATGAATGTGCAACATATCCATGAACTCCTTCCACTCAGCGGTCATCCTCTTTCCATTTGTCATCCAAGTCATGGTCCGCTTCTCATCTCTCTGGAAGTGGACAAAAGCAAAGAACAGAGCCACAATCTCCAGGTCATAGTCAAGGTGGAACATGATGATCCCCTCAATACCAAACTGCTCCGCCAAGTCCAGAGGCTCACCAAAATATGCATGGTTCTTCCTCAGATGGACCATGTCAATCCATTGAACCAGCATGTAGATGTTCTGCTTGGCCTTGATCACATCTAGGAAGGTGAGATTTTGTTGCTTGGTCGAAAACAAGTCATTCCCCCTGAAGAGTTCCCTAGGCTTGATGTAGGGGTTGAGCTTCCTTTGAAGCATAAACTCTGCCCGAGGCTTTTCTTCCAAGCTGACAACTGGCTCCTTGATCTTGGCAGTTGTGGTCTTGACGTGGTGTTATGGGGCATTTGACCCCTTAGGAGCTTCTTGGTTGCGAAGGCGCTTTGAGCTCGCATCACGGCTGGGATTCGAGAGCCTAGCACCGGAACCGGATCCACCACCTATGACACACAACACAAACACACGAGAAGAGCGAGAAGGATTATTGCAAAGACCAAGGCCAAAATAGTACGAAACACATAGAAATGGGATTGGGTGTGACAAAACAAAGTAATTTTAAGTCAAGCGGTAGTACTATAATAGGATGCGGAAGTAAAAACTTACTACCGCTCTGGCCGGGGTAGTACAACGCCGGGTTGGCGCGGTAGTGCCGCGCTTGGAGCAGAACTAATTTTTTACGTTCGTGCACCGGGCGGTAGTACCGCTCCAGGGGAGCGGTAGTACTGCACGGGGCCCACAACAGGCGGTAGTACCGCTCCAGGGGAGCGGTAGTACCGCACGGATCGGATCTTGCAATAACGCATGTGAGAACATGCGTGAAGATGAATCGGTACTACCGTTGATCAAAACTACGTAGTTGTATCACACCAAATAGCATATCTACTGCACAAGCACTCTCCAACAATCTCCTCTTGCAAAGATTTAGCCAAAAATCACAAGACCTACTCATACATCTCCCAAAACCTAGAAGCAACAAGAAGAGGCAAAAGGAGAGGGACAAGGGGAGATACTGGGGTCCATGGCAAGAGGGCGAGGTGGGGATTGATCCCACCGGTTGAAACGAGAGGAGAGTGGCCGGAGATGGAGATCTGGTGAGGTCCTCCAGCACCGTTCTTGAGCAGGAGAGAGAGAGAGAGACAAGGTGAGGGGAAGAGATGAATGGGTATGGGGGAGTTGGAACTCCCCCTGCCCATGCTTAACACCCACGCGGTCTTGACAGCACAGTAGTACCGCGGATCATCGTGGTAGTTCCGCCCGGGCGGTAGTACCGCACACTAGGCGGTAGTACTGCTCTTCCAGCAGTGGTAAAAAATTACTGCCGCGATGGAAGCGGTAGTACCGTGCCGTGGTCACGGCTCTGCAAGCACAAGAGCCACCCACCTCCAGCGTAGTACCGTGGCATGCCACAGTAGTACCGCATGCCCAAGAAAGTGCATGTTTCGACAAGAGAGAAACCAAAGGCCTTTGCAACACAAACTTCAAGCAAAAGTACACACAAAAAGAAACGACTAAACCACGAACAAGGTCCAAAAGATAAGCATGGAGAAAGATAGGACCAAACAATGAACCAAAACCTCTCAAGAGAGAGGGCGGGGGCCGGAGCCACCTATGTTTGAGTCAATTGGTATGGTACTATGAAGAATTATCCTTGAGCCCATGACCAAAACTTGTCTTTGAAGCATAAGTACCAACAATGGCTAATGTGAAAGAGTTGATCAATTTATACATAATGGGGGGAGGGAGAGTTCATTGAGAGAACAACACTCCCCCTATGACCATGCCTACACCTAAACAAGACATCAAGATGAGTATGGTGGGGTGTGCAAAGGTTCAAGCCACATTGCTCAAATCGATGATATTTAGCTCATGCCTTAACTTGCGAAATCTTGCTTCATCCAAAGGCTTCATGAAAATATCTGCAAGGTTATCATGAGTGTTGACATAGTTGAGCTCATTCTCCCCTCGCCTAATGTGATCCCGGATGAAGTGATATCGAATCTCGATATGCTTCGTCTTGAAGTGTTGCATCGGGTTGAGAGAGATCTTGATGGCACTTTCATTGTCACACCACAGAGGCACTTTGTCACAAATGACACTGTAATCCTTTAAAGTTTGCCTCATCCATAGAAGTTGAGCACAACAACTACCAGTGGCACAATACAACGCTTCGGTGGAGGAGAGAGACACACAACTTTGCTTCTTAGAAGACCAACTCACCAAAGAGCAACAAAGAAATTGGCACCCTCAGGAAGGTGACTTCCTATCCACTTTGTCTCCCGCCCAATCCAAGTCTGAAAAGCCCACGAGGTTGAACTTTGCTCCTCTAGGGTACCATAAGCCAAAGTTTGGGGTATGAGCCAAATATCGAAAGATTCGCTTGACCAACACATAGTGGTTTTCCTTGGGTGAGGCTTGAAAGCGTGCGCAAATTCCCACACTCAACATGATATCCGGTCTAGATGCACAAAGGTAAAGCAAGGAGCTAGTCATAGAATGATATACCTTTTGATCCACCGCTTTACCATTAGGATCAATGTAAAGTTGGCATTTGACGGGCATTGGTGTAGAAGCTGGCTTGACATCACTTAGCTCGAATCTCTTGAGCATGTCTTGAGTGTATTTGGCTAGGTTTATGAATGTTCCTTATCTTCTTTGTTTGATTTCAAACCCGAGAAAGAACTTGAACTCTCCCATCATGGACATCTTGAACTTCGAGGTCATGAGTGCGGCAAACTCCTCATTGAAAGCTTTGTTAGGAGAACCAAACGTAATATCAACAACATATAGTTGGCATACAAACAACTCCCCTTTGACCTTCTTAGTAAAAAGAGTGGGGTCGATTTTCCCAATTTCAAACCTACAATCTTGCAACAACTCGGTAAGGTGCTCATACCACGCACATGGGGCTTGTTTAAGGCCATAGAGTGCCTTATCGAGTTGGTACACATGATTGGGGAACTCGGGATCCTCAAAACCCGGGGGTTGTTTGACATACACCAACTCATTAATATGACCATTAAGAAAAGCACTCTTCACATCCATTTGTTGCAACTTGAAGTTATGATGAGAAGCATAAGCAATCAACAAACAAATAGATTCAAGGCGAGCAACGGTAGCAAAGATTTCACTGTAGTTGATACCCTCGACTAGGGAGTAGCCTTGTGCCACCAAACAAGCCTTGTTGCGAACGATAATCCCGTGAGCATCTTGCTTGTTCTTGAATATCCATTTGGTTCCAATGTCATTATGGTTCTCCTTTGGCCTTGGCACCAATCTCCACACCTTGTTGTGCTCGAAGTTGTTGAGTTCTTCATGCATGGCATTAAGCCAATCTGGATCCTCGAGCGCCTCATAGACCTTTTGGGGTTCAAAACAAGAAACAAACGCATGATGTTCACAATAGTTTGCTAATTGTCTACAAGTGCTTACCCCCTTCCTTAGGCTTCCAAGCACATTCTTCATGAGATGATCTTTGGTAGTGAGCTTGGACGCAATTTTGGCAGCACGACGCTCCAATTCCTCCTCAAGAGAGAGTTGAGGAACGGTAACTTGATCATCATGAGCATCGTCTTGAACTTGTTCTTGATCTTGATCTTGAACTTGCTCGGTAGCAAGAACTTGACCTTGGGCATCACTTGGTGGATCACCACCATCTTGAGGTTGATCTTGCCCTTGATCTTGTTCATTTGGATGAGGGCCATCACTTTGTTCTTCGGAAGCGTGTGGGTCTTGGGTTGGTGATGGTTCCACTTGAGTGGAACATTGTACTTCTCCTTCGGCCACAAGGGGTTCCTCGATGGGTAGGATATAGTCAACACCCATTCTTCTTATGGCTTGGGGAGGAATTTCATCACCTACATCACAAGTACCACTTTGATCCACTTGGGAGCCATTATTCTCATCAAACTCCACGTTACACATCTCCTCAATGAGTCATGTGGACTTGTTGATGACACAGTAAGCATGAGAGTTTGTAGCATAACCAACAAATATGCCCTCATGACCTCTAGCCTCAAATTTAGACAAACGAACACCTTTCTTGAGAATGAAACACTTACAACCGAACACCCGGAAGTACTTGAGGTTGTGCTTGTTGCTGGTAAGTATCTCATATGGAGTCTTGTTCAAGCCTTCTCGGAGATAGAGCCGATTGGATGCATGACAAGCGGTGTTGATGGCTTCGGCCCAAAAGTTGTACGGAGACTTGAACTCCGCCATTATGGTCCTTGTAGCGTCCATCAATATCCAGTTCTTCCTCTCCGCTACACCATTTTGTTGAGGGGTGTAAGGTGCGGAATATTGATGCTTGATCCCCTCATCACTAAGAAAATCATCCAAGGTGTAGTTCTTGAACTTGGTGCCGTTGTCACTTCTTATCATCAAAATCTTTGCATTGTGTTGACGTTGAGCTTCATTTGCAAAGTCGATGACAGTTTGTTGGGTCTCACTCTTCCTCTTGAAGAAATATACCCAAGTGTATCTTCAATAATCATCCAAAATCACCAAGCAATACTTTCTACCCCCAATACTATCAAAGGATGGAGGCCCAAAGAGATACATATGAAGGAGCTCCAAGGGCCTCTTCGAGTAGATGATAGTCGTGGGAGGGTGAGCCTTCTCATGTAGCTTTCCTTCGATACAAGCACTGCAAGAACGATCTTTGGCAAAACTAACATTTGTTAGTCCATGGACATGGCCCCCCTTGAGAAGACTTTGCAAAGATCTCATATTGACGTGGGCTAAACAGCGATGCCAACCACGTCAACTTTAGCCATTAGGCATGTCGCGGTCTTAGTGGGTCGCTCCAAAAAGTTAATCACATAAAGACCATTCTTGACATGCCCAACAAAGGCTACTTTAAGAGTCTTTCTCCACAAGAGGGCCACGGTTTCAATATCAAAGAAAGTGGCAAAGCCCATGAGTGCAAGTTGACGAACGGAAAGTAAGTTGTATGCAAGGGACTCAACAAGCATGACTTTCTCGATCGTGAGGTCATGAGAAATGACAACCTTGCCAAGACCCAATACCTCAGAAGATGAGGCATCACCCCATTCGACATTGCTGGGTATAGATGAAACCTTGTGCACGTCCGCCACCAATTCTTTGCTTCCGGTCATATGATTTGTGGCTCCACTATCGAGCAACCATGATCCCCCACCAGAAGCAAACACCTACAAGAGATCAATGTTTGGTTTTAGGTACCCATTTTGTAATGGGTCTTTTATGTTAGCAATAAGGGTCTTGGGAACCCAAATAGACCATTCAATGTACTCATAAGAAGAACCAACAAATTTGGCATAAACATGCCCATCACTAGCATGACAGAACACATCAGAAGGGTTAAAGTCGTCGGCTTTGTTGGAAGGAGTGGCATTGCCCTTCTTGACACCACCACCCTTCGCATTGTTCTTCTTCTCCTTAGAAGTACCCTCTCCCTCCTTCACAAACATTTGCTTGAGAGGAGGAGGTTGTTTGGTCTTGTCATTCTTCTTCTTCTTGGACTTGGGTGCAAACCCAATCCCCTCCTTGCCCATAACTTCCTTTTGATTGCTCAAAAGTTCGTTGAGGTTCTTGTCATCTTGTATGCAAGACACAAAACCTTTCTCAAGTTGCTCCTTCAACTTGGCATTCTCCTCCACAAGATGCACATGCTCACAACATGGGTTAGTAGCATTTGTATTATCAATTAAAACCATATGAGGAAATGTGGCTTTCTCCTTGGTTAGCTTCACTTGGAGTTGATCATGAGACTCTTTGAGGCTAGCATGAACACTCTTCAAGGCCTTGTGAGCCTTGTCAAGTATATAAAACTCCTCCTTGGGTCTAGCATGGTCAACCCCAAGTTTGGCCTTCTCATAATTGAGCACACGAGTGACAACAAGAGCATGATCAAGATCTTTCTTTAATTTAGCATGATCATCGTTGTGTGACTCCTCAAGAGCCAAACGATGACCATGCTCTTCCTCAAGTGCATTAGAGAGATCTGATATCTCATCAGCATAGTCACTATGCCCTTCGAACTTAGAGATGGTGTCTTCGTGAGCCTCGATCATGTCATTGGCTTCACCAAGTTGTTCCAAGAGAGCAACGAAGTGCTTCTTGGATATACCCTTGAGCTTACTCATAAAAGACTCAAATTCATTTTCCTCTTCCTTTGCCCCCTCACTTTCATCAATGCAATCCGTCAAGGAAGGATTAGTAGTGATGGTAGTTTTGATGTTGGGGGTTACCTTGTTGGTGGCTTTAGCCATGAGGCACTTGGCGGTGATGTTCTCGTTGGGTGAATTGAAGAAGGACACCCATGGAGTTGTTGCAATGGCAACGGAGGCCATGACAACCGTCTCACCATCTTCATCATCATCCTCATTTGTGACGCCCCCGATATGACCGTGCACTAATCATACATGCATATGTGTACGATCAAGATCAAGGACTCACGGGAAGATATCACAACACAACTCTAGACACAAATTAAAATAATGCAAGCTTTATATTACAAGCCAGGGGCCTCGAGGGCTCGAATACATAAGCTCGAAAACACAAGAGTCAGTGGAAGCAACAATATCTAAGTACAGACATAAGTTAAACAGGTTTGCCTTAAGAAGGCTAGCACAAAAGTAGCAACGATCAAAAAGGCAAGGCCTCCTGCCTGGGACCTCCTAACTACTCCTCGAAGTCGAACTCCACGTAGAATATCCTCGGGATCCTCTGGCTCCTGGACTTCATCAAATGATCGCAATAACCGGGAAAAGGGGTAAAAGAAGTAGGAAAGCAACCGTGAGTACTCGTCCAAAGTACTCGCAAGCAAGGATCTACACTACATATGCATTGGTATCAATGAAATGGGTAATATCTGTGGACTGAACTATAGAATGCCAGAATAAGAGGGGGATAGCTAGTCCTATCAAAGACTACGCTTCTGGCGGCCTCCATCTTGAAGCAGCAAAAGAGAATAGATGGGAAGTTCACCAAGTATCATCATATAGCACAATCCTACCCGGCGATCCTCTCCTCGTCGCCCTGTGAGAGAGCGATCAATGGGTTGTATCTGGCACTTGGAAGGGTGTGTTTTATTAATTATCCAGTTCTAGTTGTCATAAGGTCAAGGTACAACTCTGGGTCATCCTTTTACCGAGGGACATGGCTATTCGAATAGATAAACTTCCCTGCAGGGGTGCACCACATTTCCCAACATGCTCGATCCCTCTGGCCGGACACACTTTCCTGGGTCATGCCCGGCCTCGGAAGATCAACACGTCGCAGCCCTACCTAGGAACAATAGAGAGGTCAGCATGCTGGTCTAAATCCTACGCGCGCAGGGGTCTGGGCCCATTGCACACCTGCACGTTGCGAGGGCGGCCGGAAGCATACCTAGCCTCCCTAATACAAGAGCAGGCGTTCTAGTCCAATCCAGCGTGCGCCGCTCAGTCGCTGACGTGAAGAAGGCTTCAGCTGATATCACGACGTCGAGTGCCCATAACTGTTCCCGCGTAGTTGGCTAGTGCGTATAGGCCAGTGGCCAGACTCAAATCAAATACCAAGATCTCGTTAAGCATGTTAAATGATGTAACCGCGGACGCCGACCAGGGCCAGGCCCACCTCTCACCTAGGTGGTCTCAACCTGCCCTGTTGCTCCACCACAAAGTAATAGTTGGGGGCCGTCGGGAACCCAGGCCCACCACTACCTGGGTGGAACCACCTGCCCCTTCAGCCCCCACATCGGAATCACTTGCCGGTACTCTATGAGCTGACCCGACTTTAGTCACCACATGTATCACATATTATGTATACAAGTATATACCCGTGATCACCTCCCAAGTGATCACGGCCCAGTAGTATAGCATGGCAGACGAACCAGAATGTAGGGCCACTGATGGAATACTAGCATCCTATACTAAGCATTTAGGATTGCAGGTAAAGGTAACAACAGTAGTAGCAAAGACAGGTTATGCATCAGAATAGGATTATCGGAAAGCAGTAACATGCTACACTACTCTAATGCAAGCAGTGTTGGGGATCGTAGCAGAAATTTAAAATCTTCTATGCATCACCAAGATCAATATATGGAGTCATCTAGCAACTAGAGAGAGAGGAGTGCATCTACATACCCTTGTAGATCACGAGCGAAAGCGTTCAAGAGAACGAGGTTGATGGAGTCGTACTCGTCGTGATCCAAATCACCGATGATCCTAGCACCGAACGGACGGCACCTCCGCGTTCAACACACGTACAGAGCGGAGACGTCTCCTCCTTCTTGATCCAGCAAGGGGGGAGGAGAAGTTGATGGAGATCCATCAGCACGACGGCGTGGTGGTGGAAGCAGCGGGATTCCAGCAGGGCTTCACCAAGCGCTACTGGAGGAGGAAGAGGTGTCATGGGAGGGAGAAGGAGGCGCCAGGACTTAGGGTGCGGCTGCCCTCCCTCCTTATCCACTATATATATGGGCTAGGGGGCGCATGCCCCCTTGGAGATCCCATCTAGAGGGGGGCGGCCCCTCAGGGGGCAACGGCCCCCTAGGGTTTCCAACCCTAGGCACCTTGGGCCCTTGGGTGGGGCGCACCAGCCCACCAGGGGCTGGTTCCCATGCCACTTCAGCCCATGGGGCCCTCCGGGATAGGTGGCCCCACCCGGTGGACCCCCGGGACCCTTCCGATGGTCCCGGTACAATACCGGTGACCCCCGAAACTCTCCCGGTGGCCGAAACTGGACTTCCTATATATAAATCTTTACCTCTGGACCATTCCGGAACTCCTCATGACGTCCGGGATCTCATTCGGGACTCCGAAGAACTTTCGGTTAACTGCATACTAATATCTCTACAACTCTAGCATCACCGAACCTTAAGTGTGTAGACCCTACGGGTTCGGGAGACACGTAGACATGACCGAGACAACTCTCCAGTCAATAACCAACAGCGGGATCTGGATACCCATGTTGGCTCCCACATGCTCCACGATAATCTCATCGGATGAACCACGATGTCGAGGATTCAATCAATCCCGTATACAATTCCCTTTGTCTATCGGTACGATACTTGCCCGAGATTCGATCGTCGGTATACCGATACCTTGTTCAATCTCGTTACGGCAAGTCTTTTTGCTCGTTTCCGTAACACATCATCCCGTGAATAGCTCCTTGATCACATTGAGCTCATTATGATGATGTCCTACCAAGTGGGCCCAGAGATACCTCTTCGTCATACGGAGTGACAAATCCCAGTCTCGATTCGTGCCAACCCAACAGATACTTTCAGGGATACCCGTAGTGTACCTTTATAGCCACCCAGTTATGTTGTGACGTTTGGCACACCCAAAGTACCCTTAAGGTACCTGGGAGTTGCACAATCTCATGGTCTAAGGAAAGAATACTTGACATTAGAAAAGCTTTAGCAGACGAACTACACGATCTTGTGCTATGCTTAGGATTGGGTCTTATCCATCACATCATTATCCTAATGATGTGATCCCGTTATCAATGACATCCTATGTCCATGGTTAGGAACCGTAACCATCTATTGATCAACGAGCTAGTCAACTAGAGGCTCACTAGGGACATATTGTGGTCTATGTATTCACACATGTATTACCATTTCCGGATAACACAATTATAGCATGAAGAATAGACAATTATCATGAACAAGGAAATATAATAATAACCATTTTATTATTGCCTCTAGGGCATATTTCCAATAGTCTCCCACTTGCACTAGAGTCAATAACCTAGTTACATTGTGATGAATCGAACACCTATAGAGTTCTGGTGTTGATCATGCTTTGCACGTGCAAGAGGTTTAGTCAACGGATCTGCGACATTCAGGTCCGTATGCACTTTACAAATCTCTATGTCTCCATCTTGAACATTTTCACAAATGGAGTTGAAGCGACGCTTGATATGCCTGGTCTTCTTGTGAAACCTGGGCTCCTTGGCAAGGGCAATAGCTCCAGTGTTGTCACAGAAGAGAGTCATCGGGCCCTACGCATTGGGAATAACTCCTAGTTCGGTAATGAACTCCTTCATCCAGATTGCTTCATGTGTTGCCTCCGAGGCTGCCATGTACTCCGCTTCACATGTAGATCCCGCCACGACGCTTTGCTTGCAACTGCACCAGCTGACTGCCCCACCTTTCAAAATATACACGTATTCGGTTTGTGACTTGGAGTCATCCAGATCTGTGTCAAAACTAGCATCAACGTAACCCTTTACGACGAGCTCTTCGTCACCTCCATAAACGAGAAACATATCCTTAGTCCTTTTCAGGTACTTCAGGATATTCTTGGCCGTTGTCCAGTGTTCCATGCCGGGATTACTTTGGTACCTTCCCACCAAACTTACGGCAAGGTTTACATCAGGTCTGGTACACAGCATGGCATACATAATAGACCCTATGGCCGAGGCATATGGGATGACACTCATCTTTTCTCTATCTTCTACCGTGGTCGGGCATTGAGCCCTGCTCAATCTCACACCTTGCAATACAGGCAAGAACCCCTTCTTGGACTGATCCATATTGAACTTCTTCAATATCTTGTCAAGGTACGTGCTTTGTGAAAGACCAATGAGGTGTCTCGATCTATCTCTAGCTATAGATCTTGATGCCTAATATGTAAACAGCTTCTCCAAGGTCCTTCATTGAAAAACACTTATTCAAGTAGGCCTTTATGATTTCCAAGAGTTCTATATCATTTCCCATCAATAGTATGTCATCCACATATAATATGAGAAATGCTACAGAGCTCCCACTCACTTTCTTGTAAACACAGGCTTCTCCATAAATCTGCGTAAACCCAAATGCTTTGATCATCTCATCAAAACGAATGTTCCAACTCCGAGATGCTTGCACCAGCCCATAGATCGAGCGTTGGAGCTTGCATACCTTGTCAGCGTTCTTAGGATCGACAAAACCTTCCGGCTGCATCATATACAATTCTTCCTTAAGGAAACCATTAAGGAATGTCGTTTTGACGTCCATTTTCCATATCTCATAATCATGGAATGCGGCAATTGCTAACATGATTCGGACAGACTTCAGCTTCGCTACGGGTGAGAAGGTCTCATCGTAGTCAACCTCTTGAACTTGTCGATAACCCATAGCGACAAGCCGAGCCTTATAGATGGTTACATTACCATCTGCGTCTGTCTTCTTAAAGATCCATTTATTTTCTATGGCTCGCCGATCATCGGGCAAGTGAGTCAAAGTCCATACTTCGTTTTCATAATGGATCCTATCTCGGATTTCATGGCTTCAAGCCATTTGTCGGAATCCGGGCCCGCCATCGCTTCTTCATAGTTCGAAGGTTCACCATTGTCTAACAACATGATTTCCAGGACAGGGTTGCCGTACCACTCTATTGCGGAACGTGTCCTTGTGGACCTACGAAGTTCAGTAGCAACTTGATCTGGAGTTTCATGATCATCATCATTAACTTCCTCTCTAGTCGGTGCAGGCACCACAGAAACATTTTCTTAAGCTGCGCTACTCTCCGGTTCAAGAGGCAATACTTCATCAAGTTCTACTTTCCTCCCACTTACTTCTTTCGAGAGAAACTCTTTCTCTAGAAAGGATCCATTCTTGGCAACAAAGATCTTGCCTTCAGATCTGAGGTAGAAGGTATACCCAATAGTTTCCTTAGGGTATCCTATGAAGACACATTTTTCCGATTTGGGTTCGAGCTTTTCAGGTTGAAGTTTCTTGACATGAGCATCGCATCACCAAACTTTCAGAAACGATAGCTTAGGTTTCTTCCCAAACCACAATTCATACGGTGTCGTCTCAATGGAGTTCAACGGAGCACTATTTAAAGTGAATGTGGCAGTCTCTATAGCATAACCCCAAAATGATAGCGGTAGATCGGTCAGAGACATCATAGATCGCACCATATCCAATAGAGTGCGATTACGATGCTCGGACACACCATTACGCTGAGGTGTTCCAGGCGGCGTGAGTTGTGAAACAATTCCACATTTCCTTAAGTGTGTGCCAAATTCGTGACTCAAATATTCCCCTCCATGATCTGATCGTAAGAACTTTATTTTCCTGTCACGTTGATTCTCAACCTCACTCTGAAATTCCTTGAACTTTTTAAAGGTCTCGGACTTGTGTTTCATCAAGTAGACATACCCATATCTACTTAAGTCATTAGTGAGGGTGAGGACATAACGATAACCACCACAAGCCTCAACACTCATTGGACCGCACACATCAGTATGTATGATTTCCAATAAGTTGGTTGCTCGCTCCATTGTTCCGGAGAACGGAGTCTTGGTCATTTTGCCCATGAGGCATGGTTCGCATGTGTCAAATGATTCATAGTCAAGAGACTCCAAAAGTCCATCTGCATGGAGTTTCTTCATGCGTTTGACACCAATGTGACCAAGGCGGCAGTGCCACAAGTATGTGGGACTATCATTATCAACCTTACATCTTTTGGCATTCACAGTATGAATATGTGTAACATCACGCTCGAGATTAAATAAGAATAAACCATTAACCAGCGGGGCATGACCATAAAACATGTCTCTCATATAAATAGAACAATCATTATTCTCAGATTTAAATGAGTAGCCATCTCACATTAAACGAGATCTAGATACAATGTTCATGCTCAAAGCTGGTACTAAATAACAATTATTGAGGTTTAAAACTAATCCCGTAGGTAAATGTAGAGGTAGCGTGCCGACGGCGATCACATCGACGTTGGAACCATTCCCGACACGCATCGTCACCTCGTCCTTCGCCAGTCTCCGCTTATTCCGCAGCTCCTGTTTTGAGTTACAAATATGAGCAACTGCACCGGTATCAAATACCCAGGAGCTACTACGAGCGCTGGTTAGGTACACATCAATAACATGTATATCACATATACGTTTGGTATTGCCGACCTTCTTATCCGCTAAGTACTTGGGGAAGTTCCGCTTCTAGTGACCGTTTCCCTTGCAATAAAAGCACTCAGTCTCAGGCTTGGGTCCATGCTTTGGCTTCTTTCCGGCAACTGGCTAACCGGGCGCGGCAACTCCCTTGCTGTCCTTCTTGAAGTTCTTCTTACCCTTGCCTTTCTTGAACTTAGTGGTTTTATTCACCATCAACACTTGATGTTCCTTTTTGATCTCCACCTCCGCTGATTTCAGCATTGAATATACCTCAGGAATTGTCTTTTCCATCCCCTGTATATTGAAGTTCATCACAAAGCTCTTGTAGCTAGGTGGGAGCGACTGAAGGATTCTGTCAACGACCGCATCATCCAGGAGAGTAACTCCCAGCTGAGATAAGCGGTTGTGCAACCCAGACATTTTGAGTATGTACTCGCTGACAGAACTATTCTCCTCCATCTTACAACTGTAGAAGTTGTTGGAGACTTCATATCTCTCAACCCGGGCATGATTTTGGAAAACCATTTTTAGCTCTTGGAACATCTCATATGCTCCATGCTTCTCAAAACGCTTTTGGATCCCCGGTTCTAAGGTGTAAAGCATGCCGCACTGAACCAGGGAGTAATCATCACTACGCGACTGCCAGGCGTTCATAACGTCTTGAGTTGCTGGGAAAACAGGTACATCACCTAGCGGTGCTTTAAGGACATATGCTTTCTTGGCAGCTATGAGGATAATCCTCAGGTTACGGACACAGTCCGTGTAGTTGCTACCATCGTCTTTCAGCTTGGTTTTCTCTAGGAATGCATTGAAGTTGAGGGCAACAATAGCGTGGGCCATTTGATCTACAAGACATATTGCAAAGTTTTAGACTATGTTCATGATAATTAAGTTCATCTAATCAAATTATTTAATGAACTCCCACTCAGATAGACATCCCTCTAGTCCTCTAAGTGATACATGATCCGAGTCAACTAGGCCGTGTCCGATCATCACGTGAGACGGACTAGTCATCATCGGTGAACATCTTCATGTTGATCGTATCTTCTATACGACTCATGTTCGACCTTTCGGTCTTCCGTGTTCCGAGGCCATGTCTGTACATGCTAGCCTCGTCAAGTCAACCTAAGTGTATTGCGTGTGTAAATCTGGCTTACACCCGTTGTATGCGAACGTTAGAACCTATCACACCCGATCATCACGTGGTGCTTCGGAACAATGGACCTTAGCAATGGTGCATAGTTAGGGGGAACACAATTCTTGATATTTTAATGTAACATCCCAATTTTTCAATTTGGAATGTTATACACTAGATCATCATTGCATATCATATTTATTGTATTTTGGTTGATCATAGAAATTTCATGCAACTCAAGGACCCTCGAAGAGAGTTGGGGATTTCGTTATTTTCATATTTGAGTCGTCTCAAATTTTGAAAAGAGGATCGTTTGATTTTATTTATTTTATCTTCAATTATTTCTACTACAAATATATGAGAGAGGAAATAAAATGACTTTCCCAAAATAAATAAATATTGGGGATTTAATAAAAAATCAAATAAGATTTTATTTGGTTTTATTTGCTATTTATTTGAGTTTAGGAAAAATGCGCGTTTTTCAAAATTGCATTTAGGCCCCAAATAAATGTTCATCCAGTGCGGCTTGATTTTAGAAGCCGGGGAAAATTTATTTCAGGATATTTGGAGTCCGTTTAGTATTCCTTTTGTTTTTTTCTAAGCGTAACTATTTAAAAAAACGCAACCGACCTAACGGGCCGTGTCCGACCCGGACACTAGGCCCGGCCGGCTTTATAAGCCGGGGAGGCCCAGCCGGACCCCCCCTCCCCTCAAACCCTAGCCGCCTAGCCCCGCCGCCGCCACCTTTGTCGCCGCCGCCTAGCGCCGCCGCCGCCCCACGCCACCGCCCGCCCCGTCGCCGCCCGCCGGATCCGTCGCCGGAGGTAGACCTCGCCGCCGCCGGTTTTTCTCGAAATACCGTTCGGTTTTTCGACGGTTTTGTTCCTTTTTTGTTTCGATTTTTTTAAATAGATCATTTTTTCTAGTTTATTTAATTAGCGAGCGTTCGTCCATTCGTTCGTTTTAACGAACGTTCGTCGTTTTTCTTTTTCTCGGATTAAATCCGCGATTTTTCTGATCGCGATTTCTGATCCAATTTTCGTTTTAGTCTAACTTTTCGCTTGTTTATCGGAATCAGGCGATTCAAGCGCCTGGAGTTTCGTCTCGAAACCCTCTTTCCGTTTAACGAACTCAAACAAGTTTTTGCCACTGTAAAAATTTCCCTAGATCCAGAATAGTAAACAAAGCCTTTTTCTTTTGCCGTTTGTCTTTCGTTGCTTCGTTCGTTTTGATTCTTTTTGCCAACCGGAGTTCTTAAGTTGAACTTTCTGGTTAGATCTCTTATTTGAGTTTTACCTGTGCATTAGTTGAGTACTTATTGTATGCTTGCTTGTTTGCGATAGAGTACCTGGAGTGCGCCGCTTGCTACTTCGAATCGCTAGGATTCCCGGATCATCAGCAAGGCAAGTAACACTTTGATCATGTTTTTCCCTCTACCCAGTTTTATTGCATTAGATCAACCCTCACACATTGCATGATTAGGATCTAATTAAATTGTGGGTTTGGGAAGTAGTTCAGGTAGTACCTATTACCTATTTTTATCAAACCTTTGGGAGTTACTTCTACGTTTGCTTATTATGCCATGCTATGCTAGTAGACATGGATTGGGTGAGTGAATCCATGACAGATGTGAGATGTTAATTAATGGTTTACTTAAGGTGGCAACTTAAATACACATCTGGGTGGATTGAGGCACCTGGGTATTCCAGCGATTGCCTGCTTTTCTTTATGGACCGCCAGCCAGGCTCAAAGGGATCATGAGATTGTTCATGCTAGAAACTTCCGTGTGCAGCCACAAGCTACTATGGGCTCTAGCATAGTTGATTAAGTCGTGCGAACTCTTACAGTGGTAGACTAGCAGATGTAGGGGATGTAGGTTGGTATGGTCTACCCGTTCGTAAGGTGCTAGCACTTCTGAAAGACTATGTCTCGGTAATCCGTTTCTCAAACACCATGTAGTGCGAGAATCCCAACGGAGGAGATCGAGTCTTGTGGGGGAAAGTGCGCAAACCTCTGCAGAGTGTATAAACTAATCATGGTTAGCCGTGTCCCCGGTTATGGACGTCTTGAGTATCTAGTATCTGGATTATCATGTGAATCTCAACATGTTACTCAAAAATTAATTTTGTTGGGTTTTGTTTAATGATGATGCTTAATTGGGATTGAGAATGTTGTCAACCATTCTCAATGTTTAACAACTACCATGATAGTTAAATAAAATTTATTCCTTTGCAGTAGGGAAAAATTGGCTTTACGCAAACTGTAACCATAGAGCTTTCCACCAGCCAAATATGCATATAGAATAGCCTGTTTCATTCCATTACTCTCTATGTGTTACTTTGCCAGCATATTCCATGTGCTGACCCGTTTCGGGCTGCAACGTTAATGTTGCAGACTTTTTAGACGACGAGTAAGGAGTTTTAGGTCGTGGTTCTATACTCAATGATGCCGTTGGAGTTGATGGACTCACTTATCTTCCAAGCCTTCCGCTGTTATCGTTATTAGATGGCCTTAAGCCATATTTATTGTAATAAGTTCTCGTTTGAGACACTCGATGTAATAAGTGTGTGATTGCTACTCTGTTATAAATCCTTCAAGTACTGTGTGGTGTCAGCATTACTGATCCAGGGATGACACCTGAGCACAGAGATTAGACCGTTTGAGGTCTGGTCGCTACAACATGGTATTAGAGCACACGCTGACTATAGGACACGACCACTAAGCTAAAGACCTAGATCACTACTCACTCTCCTCTCTTTTCTGACTTCTCATATTTTCTACTCTTTTAGGATGGCGGATGCAAGGAACAAGTTCACCCAACCGGATGAAGATACACCCTTTGGACATCACTTGAAGGAAGTCACTAGATACCTGAACATAGGAGTACCAAGCTTCACTGGAACCTACAATGCCACTCTACCTGAAGAAGAGCGCTGTATGATTCAAGTTCAAGTTCCAGGAAGGACGTTCATGCCAGTCACTAAGCCCATAGAGTTTTCCTTTGATGCACCAACTTGGAGCCTAGGAAAGAGCATGGAAGCTCACATTGCCATGGGACGCATTGGAGAACTCTACCGCAATGATCTCAAGGATACTATCTACAAGATTTGTGGGCGCCGGGATGAGCACTGGGAGATTATCAGCACCAGAAAGGATAGATCAATTGCAGCTTTTATCCAGAAGTTAAACCAGCACATTCGACGTCAGGAGAACCAGATGTGTGCCGACATGATAGATCTGAAGAAGGTGAGGACAAGAATCAAGGAACTAGAGGAAGAACTCAAGGCTACACGTGAAGATTATGAAGAGGAAATCGAAGTATTAGTGGAGAAGAATGACGATCTGATCAAGAAGATCGGAATATTTATGGGAGGCCCTACACCAGTAGAAGAAGACGAAGAACCCAAGGAGATTCGCCCGGAAGACTCCATCATCATCGATGACACCGACTCGGATCCAGATGATAGCGATGATGACTATGTTGATGAAGCTAGAGCAGATATCATGGAGTCTGCAACCGAAGAATATTTCTAGTAGACCACCCCATCAGTAGTAGTAGTCCACCATGTAAATATAGTAGTCTGAGCACTTTTGCGATAGTTAGATCGATTGTATGCCCTTGTTTGATTGAATGAAGTGAATTGTTTGCTTTTGCCTCATGTGCATATGGGTAGTGTTTTCTCTTTAGACCCCCCTCTATTCTTAAATCTCATCTTTTCTAAACCCTCAGATGCCTCCGAGATGTGACCCCGGATTTACTTTCCTACGGGAGCTCACTTAGTTAATCCAGCCGGTGTTTTCCAGTAGCACCGAGCCGATAGTGGCTGATGATTGGCTCCGCAAGACAGCTAGAGAATTGACCACAGCAGGATGCACAGATGCGGAAAAGGTGAAGTTTGCCACACATCAGCTTGAAGGACCCGCAGCATCATGGTGGGAGAATTTCACAGCCACTTTTCCTGTCGACACTGTCACGTGGGACCAGTTTCAGCAGGCTTTTCGAACTGCCCATGTTTCAGCAGGAGCTATGGCCATGAAGAAGCGAGAGTTTCGCAACTTGCGCCAAGGAGGACGGACAGTTGGCCAGTATGTAGAGGACTTTAGTAAGCTAGCACGTTATGCCCCAGATGACGTTGCTACGGATGCAGCTAAGCAGGAGAAGTTTCTGGAAGTACTGAATGATGAGTTGAGCATGCGATTGATGGTAGCAACCTTCAACAACTACCAGGAGTTGGTAGATCATGCTCTTATGATTGAATGGAAGCAGCAGCAGATTGAGAATCGCAAGAGGAAGTATGGACAAGGGAAGCACAATTCAGGAGCTCAGCAGAAGCCACGTTTTACCCCTAGACCGGGAGCACATTTTCAGCATACCCATGGAGGAGGTAGCTCGCACAATCACAATGGAACCAAGAATGGTAATGGGAATGGAGGAAGTAACAGCCAGAACCGTACCAACCCATCGACCCCAGCCAAGAGAGACCTGAGCCAAGTCACTTGTTTTAAGTGCCAGAAGACCAGACATTATGCCAATGAATGTCCTGAATCACATAATGGAAATGGCAATGGAAGCTCTGGGAAGAAGTCGAACCCTTTTAATAGGGGACAGGTGAACCACGTTAACGTGGAGGAGGTTGAAGAGCAGCCGGATGCAGTAATCGATAATTTTTTGGTTAAGTCATTTACTGCACTCGTTCTTTTTGATACTGGTGCATCGCATTCATACATATCAAGGGGATTTGTGGATAAGTATAAACTGCCAACCCAAGCCCTTAGGTCACCCATGTTAGTAACCTCGCCTGGAGCAGAATATATGGCTAGCCTATGGTGTGATCGGTTGCCATTAAGGATTGGTAACTATGTATTTCCCTCAGACCTAATAGTGTTGGAATCTCAAGGATTGGATGTGATATTAGGCATGGATTGGTTGTCGATGTATGGAGGAAACATCGATTGCGCCAATAAGTCGATCTTGCTTACCACCCCAGAAGGAAGAAGGATCAAGTATGTATCCCAGCATGTGCCAAAGAGGACTCAAGTAAATTGTTTAACAGGAGTTGTGCAGGAGGAAGTACCAGTGGTGAAGGATTTCCCGGATGTATTTCCAGAGGAATTGCCAGGCATGCCACTGGATAGAGATATTGAGTTTTTGGTTGAACTTTTGCCAGGCACAGGGCCAATATCAAAGAGACCATATAGGATGCCCGCAAAGGATTTGGTTGAGATTAAGAAGCAGATTAAGGAGTTACTAGATAAAGGATATATTTGAACAAGTTCTTCACCTTGGGGATCGCCAGTACTTCTAGTGGAAAAGAAGGATGGATCGTTAAGGATGGTTGTTGATTATCGAGGATTGAATGAAGTAACCATCAAGAACAAGTACCCACTACCGATGATCAATGATATGTTTGATCGATTGCAAGGAGATAAGGTATTTTCCAAGATCGATCTGCGATCAGGATACCACCAGTTGAAGATTCGAGAACAGGATATACCCAAGACAGCTTTTACCACCAGGTATGGGCTGTACGAGTATACCATTTTGTCATTTGGTCTGACTAACGCACCTGCATATTTTATGAACATGATGAACAAAGTGTTTATGGAGTTTTTGGATAAGTTCGTCGTAGTGTTCATTGATGATATCCTGGTTTACTCGAGGAATGAAGAGGAGCATAAGGAGCATTTGCGTTTGGTGCTTGGTAAACTCAGAGAACATCAACTATATGCCAAGTTCAGCAAATGTGAGTTTTGGTTGAAGGAAGTTGGATTTCTCGGACACGTTATATCCGGGGAAGGTATAGCAGTAGATCCCACTAAAGTTGATACTGTGACCAAGTGGGAAGCCCCAACAACAGTTGGAGAGATCCAGAGTTTTCTTGGACTCGTAGGATACTACCGGAGGTTTATTGAGAATTTCTCAAAAATTGTGAAGCCTATGACGGAGTTGTTGAAGAAGGATACCAAGTTCATATGGCTGAGGAATGTGAGCTAGTTTCCAGGAGTTGAAGAAACGTTTGGTTACATCACCAGTGCTGATTTTGCCAGACCAGACCAAGGATTATGAGGTGTATTGCGACGCTTCACGTCGAGGACTTGGAGCAGTGCTTATGCAGGAAGGAAGAGTTTTTTCATATGCCTCACGACAGCTTAAGCCCCATGAGTTGAATTACGCTACGCATGATTTGGAGTTAGCAGCCGTAGTGCATGCATTGAAGACTTGGAGACATTTTCTGATTAGAAACCATTCTGAGGTGTACACGGATCACAAGATTTTGAAGTATATTTTCACACAGAAGGAGTTGAACCTCAGACAAAGGAGATGGTTGGAGCTCATCAAGGATTATGATATGAAATTGCATTATCACCCCGGAAAGGCTAACGTAGTAGCTGACGCGTTAAGCCGTAAGAGCCATTTCAACACCCTAATGACGGGAGATTTACCAAGGGAGTTAGCCAAAAATCTTCGAGAGCTATGTTTGGAAATAGCTCCAAGAGGCTATGTAGCAGCATTGGAGATTCAGTCTACTTTGATGGATAAGATCAGAGAAGCTCAAAGGACTGACAAGGAGATTGCTTCTATTAAGGAGAAAATGAGCAAAGGAAAAGCTAAGGGATTTCATGAGGATGAGCACGATACCTTATGGTTTGAAGACCGTGTCTATGTACCAAATGATTCGGAGATCAGGAAGTTAATCTTACAAGAGGCCCAGGATTCACCATATTCGATTCACCCAGGAAATACCAAGATGTATTTGGATTTGAAGGATATATTCTGGTGGACCGGAATGAAGAAGGATATTGCGGAGTATGTAGCAATTTGTGATGTGTGTCAGAGAGTGAAGGCAGAGCATCAGAAGCCAGCAGGATTGCTACAACCATTGCCGATACCCGAATGGAAGTGGGATAAGCTAGGCATGGATTTTATTACGGGATTGCCCAGAACACGTTCAGGCTATGACTCGATATGGGTTGTAGTCGATCGTTTGACAAAGGTAGCTCATTTCATTCCCGTGAAGACTACCTATACCAGTGCAAAGTTGGCAAAGATATATATGACCAGAATCGTTTGTCTGCATGGAGTTCCAAGGAGCATAGTATCAGATAGAGGAACCCAATTTACCTCAAAGTTCTGGAATCAGTTGCATGAAACTTTGGGTACCAGACTGGAGTTTAGCACAGCTTTCCATCTGCGGATAGATGGATAGACCGAGAGAGTCAATCAGATTTTGGAGGATATGCTAAGAGCTTGTGTGCTAGATTACGGATCTAGCTGGGATGAGAATTTTCCATATGCAGAGTTCTCTTACAACAACAGCTATCAATCCAGTTTGAAGATGGCCCCTTTAGAAGCCTTGTACGGAAGGAGGTGCAGGACCCCATTGTCTTGGGATGAAGTTGGAGACCGCCAGTTGTTTGGACCGGATCTGATAAAGGAGTCTGAACAGTAAGTGAAATTGATTTGCGATAGGCTCAAGGTAGCCCAGTCCAGGCAGAAGAGTTATGCAGATTCCAAACGCAAGGAGACAGTTTACGAAGTCGGAGATCGAGTTTATCTTCGAGTATCACCACTTCGAGGAGTTAAGCGCTTTGGAGTTAAAGGAAAGTTAGCGCCCCGTTTTGTAGGCCATACAAAGTTTTGGAGCGTATGGGAGAGGTAGCCTATAAGTTGGAATTGCCCGAAGGATTGTTAGGAGTACACGACGTGTTCCACGTTTCCCAGTTGAAGAGGTGCCACGCAGAGATGACTGACATACCGCTGAGAGATACGGTACCACTTGAAGCAATTCAGTTGGACAGTGATTTAACCTATGAGAAGAAACAGTTAAGATTCTAGAGTATGCCAGTCGAGTCACCCGCAGTAAGGTTATCAAGTTTTGCAAGGTTCAGTGGAGCCACCACACGGAGGATGAAGCCACCTGGGAGCGAGAAGAAGATATGCTGAAGGACCACCCTCACCTATTTTCTAGCCAACCAGAATCTCGAGGGCGAGATTCATCTTAAGGGGGGTAGGTTTGTAACATCCCAAATTTTCAATTTGGAATGTTATACACTAGATCATCATTGCATATCATATTTATTGCATTTTGGTTGATCCTAGAAATTTCACACAACTCAAGGACCCTCGGAGAGAGTTGGGGATTTCGTTATTTTCATATTTGAGTTGTCTCAAATTTTGAAAATAGGATCGTTTGATTTTATTTATTTTATCATCAATTATTTCTACTACATAAATATGAGAGAGGGAATAAAATGACTTTCCCAAAATAAAGAAATATTAGGGATTTAATAAAAAATCAAAAAAGATTTTATTTGGTTTTATTTGCTATTTATTTGAGTTTAGGAAAAATGCGTGTTTTTCAAAATTGCATTTAGGCCCCAAATAAATGTTCATCCTCTGCAGCTTGATTTTAGAAGTCGGGGAAAATTTATTTCGGGATTTTTGGAGTCCGTTTAGTATTCCTTTTGTTTTTTTCTGAGCGTAACTATTTAAAAAAACGCAACCGACCTAACGGTCCGTGTCTGACCCGGACACTAGGCCCGGCCGGCTTTATAAGCCGAGGAGGCCCAGCCGGACCCTCCCCCCTCAAACCCTAGCCGCCTAGCCCCGCCGCTGCCTTTGCTGCCGCCGCCACTGCCGCCGCCCCACGCCGCCGCCCGCCCGCCGCCCACCAGAGCGCCGCCGCCGCCCGTCGCCGCCCGCCGGATCCGTCGCCGGAGGTAGACCTCGCTGCCGTCGGTTTTTCTCAAAAAACCGTTCGGTTTTCCGACGGTTTTGTTCGTTTTTTTTGTTTCAGTTTTTTAAATAGATTGGTTTTTCTGGTTTATTTAATTAGCGAGTGTTCGTCCGTTCGTTCGTTTTAATGAACGTTCATCGTTTTTCTTTTTCTTGGATTAAATCCGCGATTTTTCTGATCGCGATTTCTGATCCGATTTTCGTTTTAGTCTAACTTTTCGCTTGTTTATCGGAATCAGGCGATTCAAGCGCCTGGAGTTTCGTCTCGAAACCCTTTTTCTGTTTAACCAACTCAAACAAGTTTTTGCCACTGTAAAAATTGCCCTAGATATAGAATAGTAAACGAAGCCTTTTTGTTTTGCCGTTTGTCTTTCCTTGCTTCGTTCATTTTGATTCTTTTTGCCAACCGGAGTTCTTAAGTTGAACTTTCTGGTTAGATCTCTTATTTGAGTTTTACCTGTGCATTAGTTGAGTACTTATTGTATGCTTGCTTGTTTGCGATAGAGTACTCGGAGTGCGCCGCTTGCTACTTCGAATCGCTAGGATTCCCGGATCATCAGCAAGGCAAGTAACACTTTGATCATGTTTTTCCCTCTACCCAGTTTTATTGCATTAGATCAACCCTCACACATTGCATGATTAGGATCTAATTAAATTGTGGGTTTGGGAAGTAGTTGAGGTAGTACCTATTACCTGTTTTTATCAAACCTTTGGGAGTTACTTCTACGTTTTCTTATTATGCCATGCTCTGCTAGTAGACGTGGATTGGGTGAGTGAATCCATGATAGATGTGAGATGTTAATTAATGGTTTACTTAAGGTGGCAACCTAAATACACATCTGGGTGGACTGAGGCACCTGGGTATTCCAGCGATTTCCTGTTTTTCTTTATGGACCGCCACCCAGGCTCAAAGGGATCATGAGATTGTTCATGCTAGAAACTTCCGTGTGCAGCCACAAGCTACTATGGGCTCTAGCATAGTTGATTAAGTTGTGTGAACTCTTACGGTGGTAGACTAGCAGATGTAGGGGATGTAGGTTGGTACGGTCTACCCGTTCCTAAGGTGCTAGCACTTCTGAAAGACTATGTCTCGGTCATCCGTTTCTCAAACACCATGTAGTGCGAGAATCCCAACGGAGGAGATCGAGTCTTGTGGGGGAAAGTGCGCAAACCTCTGAAGAGTGTATAAACTAATCATGGTTAGCCGTGTCCCCGGTTATGGACATCTTGAGTATCTAGTATCTGGATTATCATGTGAATCTCAACATGTTACTCAAAAATTAATTTTGTTGGGTTTTGTTTAATGATGATGCTTAATTGGGATTGAGAATGCTGTCAACCATTCTCAATGTTTAACAACTACCATGATAGTTAAATAAAATTTATTCCTTTGCAGTAGGGAAAATTTGTCTTTACGCAAACTGTAACCATAGAGCGTTCCACCAGCCAAATATGCATATAGAATAGCCTGTTTCATTCCATTACTCTCTATGTGTTACTTTGCCAGCATATTCCATGTGCTGACCCGTTTCGGGCTGCAACGTTAATGTTGCAGACTTTTCAGACAACGAGTAAGGAGTTTTAGGTCGTGGTTCTATACTCAGTGATGTCATTGGAGTTGATGGACTCACTTATCTTCCAAGCCTTCCGCTGTTATCGTTATTAGATGGCCTTAAGCCATATTTATTGTAATAAGTTCTCGTTTGAGACACTCGATGTAATAAGTGTGTGATTGCTACTCTGTTATAAATCCTTCAAGTACTGTGTGGTGTCAGCATTACTGATCCAGGGATGACACCTGAGCACAAAGATTAGACCTTTTGAGGTCTGGTTGCTACATTTAATGAGGGATCATCTTATTTATGCTATTGTCGTCCTAAGAAAATAAGATGTAAAAACATGATAAACATCACATGCAATCAAATAGTGACATGATATGGCCAATATCATTTTGCTCCTTTTGATCTCCATCTTCGGGGCGCCATGATCATCATCGTCACCGGCATGACACCATGATCTCCATCATCATGATCTCCATCATCGTGTCTTCATGAAGTTGTCTCACCAACTATTACTTCTACTACTATAGCTAACGGTTAGCAATAAAGTAAAGTAATTACATGGCGTTTTCATTGACATGCAGGTCATACAATAAATTAAGACAACTCGTATGGCTCTTGCCGGTTGTCATACTCATCGACATGCAAGTCGTGATTCCTATTACAAGAACATGATCAATCTGATACATCACATATATCATTCATCACATCCTTTTGGCCATATCACATCACACGGCATATGTTGCAAGAACAAGTTAGACGTCCTCTAATTGTTGTTGCAAATTTTTACGTGGCTGCTATAGGTTTCTTAGCAAGAACGTTTCTTACCTACGCCAAAACCACAACGTGATATGCCAATTTCTATTTACCCTTCATAAGGACCCTTTTCATCGAATCCGATCCGACTAAAGTAGGAGAGACAGACACCCGCTAGCCACCTTATGCAGCTAGTGCATGCCAGTCGATGGAACCTGTCTCATGTAAGTGTACGTGTAAGGTCGGTCCGGGCCGCTTCATCCCACGATGCCGCCGGATCAAGATAAGACTAGTAACGGCAAGTAAATTGACAAAATCGAGGCCCACAACAACTTGTGTTCTACTCGTGCATAGAAACTACGCATAGACCTAGCTCATGATGCCACTGTTGTGGATCGTAGCAGAATTTTAAAATTTTCTACGCATCACCAAGATCAATCTATGGAGTCATCTAGCAATGAGAGAGAGAGAGGAGCGCATCTACATACCCTTGTAGATCACGAGCGGAAGCGTTCAAGAGAACGGGGTTGATGGAGTCATACTCGTCGTGATCCAAATCACCAATGATCCTAGCGCCGAACGGACGACACCTCCGCGTTCAACACACATACAGAGCAGAGACATCTCCTCCTTCTTGATCCAGCAAGGGGGAGGAGAAGTTGATGGAGATTCAGCAGCACGACGGCGTGGTGGTGGAAGCAGCGGGATTCCAGCAGGGCTTCGCCAAGCACTACTGGAGGAGGAAGAGGTGTCATGGGAGGGAGAGGGAGGCACCAGGGCTTAGGGTGTGGCTGCCCTCCCTCCTTTCCACTATATATAGGGGCTAGGGGGCGCATGCCCCCTTGGAGATCCCATCTAGAGGGGGCAGCGGCCCCTCGGGGGGCAACGGCCCCCTAGGGTTTCCAACCCTAGGCGCCTTGGGCCCTTGGGTGGGGCGCACCAGCCCACCAGGGGCTGGTTCCCATGCCACTTCAGCCCATGGGGTCCTCTGGAATAGGTGGCCCCATCCGGTGGACCCCCGGGACCCTTTCGATGGTCCCGGTACAATATCGGAGACCCCCGAAACTCTCCCGGTGGCCAAAAGTGGACTTCCTATATATAAATCTTTACCTCCGGACCATTCTGGAACTCTTCGTGACATCCGGATCTCATCCGGGACTCCGAACAACTTTCAGTTAACCGCATACTAATATCTCTACAACTCTAGCATCACCGAACCTTAAGTGTGTAGATCCTACGGGTTCGGGAGACACGTAGACATGACCGAGACAACTCTCCGATCAACTTATAGAATGAGTCTTACAATTTCCTTATGGAAGAATGGTTAACCTTGCTAAAAAGGAAACTATAACAACAAGTCCTCCGGCCAGGTGTTCTAGGCATGACATCACCTTACCAAGTCATATAAAGACCAATGTTATAACTCTTGGAAATATGTTCCAACCATCATATATGACCGAGGTTCAGATCCGATTGGTGTCAGGATACCTCAGACTTAGGATGCCTGAGAAGAAAAGGTGCAACACAAATTGACGAGATGACAATGTAAGATTCTCATGAAATGAACTATGGGAGCGAGTTATGACACAAGAGTTCATCATTAAACCAAGGAGAGGATGACGAGGTGGCTAATGGGCTCAGGGACAATTCATCGAGATTTTCCAAAAGGATGGATTTCCACAATCATGTGAACAAGGAGATAACATTTGTCAAGTAAAATAATGTAATGATGTATGCTCGAGGAAAACATACACAAGTAAACATGGGTTGAAGGTACACCCGAAATATGGGCTTAGATAGCATAATCAAAGTTAGAATGGTGATTCGATAACCAATGGTCTAAGAGTGAAATGTTGACCATTAACTCCATAGCAATAGGGTTGCTAGAAGTACAAAATCCAAGCAGCACGGTTCACGTGTTGGTATCCCGGTTAGAATCAACATAGGGACCAAGAAAGAATGGTGAGGGTGAGAAGTATCACAATACCAAGAATTCCTTAAGATGTGGAGCAGTCCTCACAACATCCTTGACATAAAAGACTGTAATACTTCAAGGTAGAACATAATACAAACTGGATAGGAAGTTGCATCCATAGCATGAACAAGTTTGTGATGAAAGGAAGATAAGGATGTTGTCGATGGTAACTCAAATTACCAAGGGTCGAGGATGGCACTTATCATCGTGAATTCGATTGATATCCTAGAAGGAGTCAAAATGTTGATGATCATCATGACAAATTTTGTCGAGAGGCTCCACGAAGAAGCAATTGAACAACGGCTACATCAAGCAACAAGACTAATGCAGCGGAAGATTATTGGAACCACGGATACGACACCAACTCGGAATCAAGCTTGCTGTTCGAGGTGAAACGATAAGACAAGGAAGATCGATGTAAGCTTAGCTCATTGTCGAAAATTGTGCTTCGTGAAGAAGGACCAGGTAGCACAGTTAAAAATTAGCTCAATAATGATATAGTCAATCATGCTAGGAATGAAGTGATCGGGTACAAACTCGTAAGCAAAGAAGATTGCAAAGAATGGTTGAGTCGTAGAACGGACTCGATTCAGTTGCCGGTGTCTTTGAGGGGTTCTAACAACTCAGAACCCATGGAAAAATGGAATCGGCGAGAATAATAGTTGATGAGGAGCTCATAAGAAGTTATGTAATTTCGTGGTATTCTCGAGATAACAGAGGTAAAACTCCAACATAGATCAGGATAGAAACTGAACTGGATCGTTGACTTGCGATAGCAGATACTTTAACCTTGTCAAAAATAGACGAGGCACTGGAATGGTTTCCTTTCAGAAATATATTAAATAAAGTTAATTAGCATGGTCGGAACCCTAGCTGTCAGGGATCCAATATAATGACACCGGAAGGATTAATCAAATGATTAAATATTTTTGCAAGAAGCTTCCATGATAAGTTCCACATCGGGTCCATGGGCATGGACACAAAGTTCAAGATCGACTCCCACTTCTCCAATGCAAAATCTTTCATTGACTTCTCACTTTCGACGAAGTTGTAGTGTTGAAATTTTATCTAGCGAAGCACCAGAAGAGTATGACTCGTGAAAACATTCGGGTTCACACGGATTAGAGAAGGCATAGGTTCAACCCATCGGGGCATCTTAGAAACATATACCACAAGCTTCGAGAGTAAATACCACCAACTCGAATGCAGAGCATAGTTGGACAAATCAGATAATAGGATTTACCAATGGCATTATGTATCCGAGGAAAGGCTCACAAGGCTAATGATAATGAAGGACGTTGTCGGATAAAAATCCAACAAAGGATCTGGTGGTCCACCAGGGATCTGATGTGAGCATCGGTACTCAGCCAGAAGAAGAAAGAATGCAAGGAGATCATATTACAGAAACAACTGACTAATTCCCAGCTCAAATTAAAAGGAATTATGATTTCCAAAGTAGGGGACCAAAAGCAAACACTCTGATAAGGATGGGTATGTTGAATAGACTTAAGGGTGCAATCGACGGCAATTTAATTGGTCGAGAACCAGCTCCTATCTAAAATGGCGTCTCAGCCGGAAGGGTGAATTCTACAATTCGGTTGAGGATTGCGAGCAACCACAACATATTGAATCAACGGACTCAAAATGATAATGACAAGGGATGTCAATAAGATTAGTAGACTTATGGGATTAACCATAATGCAAGTAAGCAAGAATTTCAAGAGCAAAAGGCTCCTGAGGATTTTCAGAAGATCGAATGGTATTTTGAAGACTTTTGTGAAACACATGAACAACTAGGGATGAGCAGATACTCGACAAGTGCGAGGATTTATCCGTAGGGGTATTAACGCGGAAAAGAGCTGCAAAGCGGTGGGCACAAAGGATTCTCGGAATATCGGAGAATTTTTCAGGGTATCAAGTAATAACAGGGGCAACTGGGAACGAAGGTATGAACGACAAGTGTAGGCAGTTATCCATCAGGATTTATCGGTGGTCAGGAATAGCAAAAGTGGTGGGCACAAAGTCTCGAGAGAATATCGGAGAGTATCTTCGGAATCTTTTGGTGAAGCAGGCCATCATCTGGAATGAAGGGGCTCTCCGGGAGAAAGTATTTACGAGAACCTAGAGTTAGAGTTAGCAAAACCATTTAACCCAAATAGAAGAGAGATCAAAATCCCAGAGTATAGACGAGGAGTAAAAGATCCTAATACCACCCAATGGTGACATGGGCCCGTAAGCCACACAACCATGTTAGTAAAAGTTTGCAATGACTAGACTCAACTTCGGCCAGGGACTTTGAAGGGGGATTCCTACAGGCAGTCGGCTCTGATACCAACTTGTGACGCCCTCGATTTAACCATACACTAATCATACACGCATATGTGTATGATCAAGATCAAGGACTCACGGGAAGATATCACAACACAACTCTAGACACAAATTGAAATAATGCAAGCTTCACATTACAAGCCAGGGGCCTTGAGGGCTCGAATACATAAGCTCGAAAACACAAGAGTCAACAGAAGCAACAATATCTGAGTACAGACATAAGGTAAACAAGTTTGCCTTAAGAAGGCTAGCACAAAAGTAGCAACGATCGAAAAGGCAAGGCCTCCTGCCTGGGACCTCCTAACTACTCCTCGAAGTCGAACTCCACGTAGAATCATCCTTAGGATCCTCTGGCTCCTGGACTCCATCAAATGATCGCAGTAACCGGGAAAAGGGGAAAAAGAAGTAGGAAAGCAACCGTGAGTACTCATCCAAAGTACTCGCAAGCAAGGATCTACACTACATATGCATTGGTATCAATGAAATGGGTAATATCTGCGGACTGAACTGCAGAATGCCAGAATAAGAGGGGCATAGCTAGTCCTATCAAAGACTACGCTTCTGGCAGCCTCCATCTTGAAGCAGTAGAAGAGAATAGATGCGAAGTTCACCAAGTATCATCGTATAGCATAATCCTAGCCGACGATCCTCTCCTCGTCGCCCTGTGAGAGAGCGATCATCGGGTTGTATCTAGCACTTGGAAGGGTGTGTTTTATTAAGTATCTGATTCTAGTTGTCATAAGGTCAAGGTACAACTCCGGGTCGTCCTTTTAACGAGGGACACGGCTATTCGAATACATAAACTTCCCTGCAGGGGTGCACCACATTTCCCAACACGCTTGATCCCTCTGGCCGGACACACTTTCCTGGGTCATGCCCGGCCTCGGAAGATCAACACGCCGCAGCCCTACCTAGGCACAACAGAGAGGTCAGCACGCTGGTCTAAATCCTATGCGCGCAGGGGTCTGGGCCCATCACCCATTGCACACCTGCATGTTGCGAGGGCGGCCGGAAATAGACCTGGCCTCCCTAATACAAGAGCATGCCTTCTAGTCCAATCCTGCGCGCGCCGCTCAGTCGCTCATGTCAAGAAGGCTTCGGCTGATACCACGACGTCGAGTGCCCATAACTGTTCCCGCGTAGTTGGTTAGTGCGTATAGGCCAGTGGCCAGACTCAGATCAAATACCGAGATCTCGTTAAGCGTGTTAAATGATGTAACTGCAGACGCCAACCAGGGCCAGGCCCACCTCTCACCTAGGTGGTCTCAACATGCCCTGTCGCTCCGCCACAAAGTAACAGTCGGGGGCCGTCGGGAACCCGGGCCCTCCACTACCTGGGTGGAACCACCTGCCCCTTCAGCCCCCACATCAGAATCACTTGCAGGTACTCTACGAGCCGACCTGACTTTAGTCACCACATGTATCACATATTATGTATATAAGTATATACCCGTGATCACCTCCCAAGTGATCACGGCCCGATAGTGTAGTATGGCAGACGAACAAGAATGTAGGGCCACTAATGGAATACTAGCATCCTATACTAAGCATTTAGGATTGCAGGTAAAGGTAACAACAGTAGTAGCAAAGACAGGCTATGCATCAGAATAGGATTATCGGAAAGCAGTAACATGCTACACTACTCTAATGCAAGCAATAGAGAGAAGAATAGGCGATATCAGGTTGATCAAGGGGGCTTGCCTGGAAGCTCTGTTGTAAAGGAAGAAGGGTCATTGGAGACGTAGTCGATCACATGGATATTGGCAACACTCTACCGGAAAGAAGTAACGGAGGGGGAATATAATAAATAACAGAGCAATCAAAGCATCACAAAGCAAGACATGGCAGTACGCAGCGCTAGGGGTGACCTAACGCAATGCTAGGCGATATAGGTGAAGGGGGAAAACATCCGGGAATGTTTTCCCGAAGTTTGTTGCTTTCGGACAGACATACCGCAGGGGGGTGGTTGCAGGTTCGCTATGCTAGGGACATGCGGCGGACGAATGGACTACATATTTGGATCCGTCTCGTCGTTCTGAGCAACTTTCATGTACAAAGTATTTTCATCCGAGTTACAGATTATTTTGTATTAATTTTCAAAGTTTTATACATATCCTAAAATTATTTCAATTCGAACTAAAAGAAGAAAATACTGTTGTCACCTATTGCTACTCTAGCCAAAGTGTATGATAGTGGGTCAGTGGGTTGGGTTGACCCAGTCAAAGGTTGATTGGTCAACAAACGAATAGTGTTGAGGGCCACATGTCATTGACATAGACATTTTTTTAAATTGCTTTTTTCTCTTACCTATAAGTGGGTCCACATGTCATTGGCACTAGTTGTATGTAGGGATTAATTTAGACTGTTAATTAAGTGGGAACCTTATGTCATCTGTACATAGACTAAGTTTTGCCACTAATTGACCCCTTAATCTAAATAGGCCAGCCATCCTGGGCAGTAGCAAGCCGATGCATGGCTAGACAGACGCATGCAATACAGTGCATGGCGGCTCAGCATGCAGTAGTAGAAAGTAGCGGCAGCGGGCAATAGTAGTGGCAAGCAGCAGCAGGCACGCGGCCTCGCGCACACGCGCAAGGCGTGGCCAAGGCCCGGCCAGCGCGCAGGTTGGGCGCGGTCGTGGCCAGCAGCAGCGCACAACAAGCACCGCTAGCGGCAGAAGTAGAGCAACAGTGATGTAGAAGCAACAGAAGGTAGCAGCAGAGAAGCTGCCAACAGAGAGCAATGGCAGCAGGCACGCACGTACGCATGCGCGGGAGCTTGCTACCTCTTGAGCACTTATTTGGTTTTCCCTTGAAGAGGAAAGAGTGATGCAGGAAAGTAGCGTAAGTATTTCCCCCAGTTTTTGAGAACCAAGGTATCAATCCAGTAGGAGGCCACACGCAAGTCCCTCGTACCTACACAAACAAATAAGAACCTCACAACCAACCTGATAAAGGGGTTGTCCATCCCTGCACGGTCACTTACGAGAGTGATATCTGATAGAGATAATAATAATAAGATAAATATTTTCGGTATTTTTATGATAAAGATTGAAAGTAAAGATTGCAAAATAAAATAGATTGGAAACTTATATGATAAAAGATAGACCCGGGGGCCATAGGTTTCACTAGTGGCTTCTCTCAAGATAGCATAAGTATTACGGTGGGTGAACAAATTACTGTCGAGCAATTGATAGAAAAGCGAATAATTATGAGAATATCTAGGCATGATCATGTATATAGGCATCACGTCCGTGACAAGTAGACCGACTCCTGCATGCATCTACTATTACTCCACACATCGACCGCTATCCAGCATGCATCTAGAGTATTAAGTTCATAAGAACAGAGTAATGCATTAGTCAAGATGACATGATGTAGAGGGATAAACTCAAGCAATATGATATAAACCCCATCTTTTTATCCTCGCTGGCAACAATAAAATATGTGTCGTTTCCCTTTCTGTCACTGGGATCGAGCACCGCAAGATTGAACCCAAAGCTAAGCACTTCTCCCATTGCAAGAAAGATCAATCTAGTAGGCCAAACCAAACTGATAATTCGAAGAGACTTGCAAAGATAACCAATCATGCATAAAAGATTTCAGAGAAGAATCAAATATTATTCATAGATAGACTTGATCATAAACCCACAATTCGTCGGATCTTGACAAACACAACGCAAAAAGAGTTACATCGAATAGATCTCCAAGAAGATCAAGGAGAACTTTGTATTGAGATCCAAAGAGAGAGAAGAAGCCATCTAGCTAATAACTATGGACACGAAGGTCTAAAGTAAACTACTCACACATCATCGGAGAGGCCATGCCTTTGATGTAGAGGCCCTCCGTGATCGATTCCCCCTCTGGCGGAGCTCCGGAAAAGGCCCCATGATGGGATCTCTTGGGTACAGAAGGGTGCGGCGGTGGAAATAGGGTTTCATGGTGCTCCTGGTTGTTTTCAGGGTATATGAGTATATGTATAGGAGGTAGAAGTAGGTCGGTTGAGCCACGAGGGGCCCACGAGGGGTGAGGGCGCGCCCAGGGGGTAGGCGCGCCCTCCTGCCTCGTGGACTCCTCGTTTGTTTCTTGACGTCCACTCTAAGTCCTCTAGATCACGTTTGTTCCAAAAATAATTCTCCCAAGGTTTCATTCTGTTTGGATTCCATTTGATATTCCTTTTCTGCGCAACACTGAAATAGGCAAAAAAACAGCAATTTGCACTGGGCCTTGGGTTAGTAGGTTAGTCCCAAAAATAATATAAAAGTGTAAAAGAAAGCCCATTAACATCCAAAACAGATAATATAATAGCATGGAACAATCAAAAATTATAGATACGTTGGATACGTATCAAGCATCCCCAAGCTTAATTCCTGCTCGCCCTCGAGTAGGTAAATGATAAAAAAGGGAATTTTTGATGTGGAATGCTACCTAACATAATTCTCAATGTAATTATCTTTATTGTGGCATGAATATTCAAATCCGAAAGATTCAAGACAAAAGTCTAATATTGGCATAGAAACAATAATGCTTCAAGCATACTAACTAAGCAATTATGTCTTCTCAAAATAACATGACCAAAGAAAGTTATCCCTACAAAATCATATAGTCTGGCTATGCTCTATCTTCACCACACGAAGTATTTAAATCATGCACAACCCCGATGACAAGCCAAGCAATTGTTTCATACTTTTGATGTTCTCAAACTTTTTCAATCTTCACGCGATACATGAGCGTGAGCCATGGACATAGCACTATATGTGGAATAGAATGGTGGTTGTGGACAAGACAAAAAGGGAGAAGATAGTCTCACATCAACTAGGCGTATCAATGGGCTATGGAGATTCCCATCAATAGATATCAATGTGAGTGAGTAGGGATTGCCATGCAACGGATGCACTAGAGCTATAAGTGTATGAAAGCTCAAAAAGAAACTAAGTGGGTGTGCATCCAACTTGCTCGCTCACGAAGACCTAGGGCATTTTGAGGAAGCCCATCATTGGAATATACAAGCCAAGTTCTATAATGTAATATTCCCACTAGTATATGAAAGTGATAACATAAGAGACTCTCTATCATGAAGATCATGGTGCTACTTTGAAGCACAAGTGTGGAAAAACGATAGTAACATTGTCCCTTCTCTCTTTTTCTCTCATTTTCTTATTCGGGCCTTCTTTTTTTATGGCCTCTTTTTTTCGTCCGGAGTCTCATCCCGAGTTGTGGGGGAATCATAGTCTCCATCATCCTTTCCTCACTTGGGACAATGCTCTAATAATGATGATCATCACACTTTATTTACTTACAACTCAAGAATTACAACTCAATTCCTAGAACAAAATATGACTCTATGTGAATGCCTCCGGCGGTGTACTGGGATGTGCAATGATGCATGAGTGACATGTATGAAGAATTATGAACGGTGGCTTTGCCACAAATACGATGTCAACTACATGATCATGCAAGCAATATGACAATGATGAAGCGTGTCATAATAACGGAGCGGTGGAAAGTTGCATGGCAATATATCTCGGAATGGCTATGGAAATGCCACAATAGGTAGGTATGGTGGCTGTTTTGAGGAAGGTATATGGTGGGTTTATGGTACCGGCGAAAGTTGCGCGATACTAGAGAGGCTAGCAATGGTGGAAGGGTGAGAGTGCGTATAATCCATGGACTCAACATTAGTCATAAAGAACTCACATAATTATTGCAAAAATCTATTAGTTAGCGAAACAAAGTATTACGCGCATGCTCCTAGGGGGATAGTTTGGTAGGAAAAGACCACCGCTCGTCCCCGACCGCCAGTCATAAGGAAGACAATCAATAAATAAATCATGCTCCGACTTCATCACATAACGGTTCACCGTACGTGCATGCTACGGGAATCACAAACTTCAACACAAGTATTTCTCAAATTCACAATTACTCAACTAGCATGAATCTAATATCACCATCTCCATATCTCAAAACAATTATCAAGTATCAAAGTTCTCATAGTATTCAATGCACTTCTATGAAAGTTTTTATATTATTCCTAAAAGCAAATTTCCATGTTGTTCTAAAGGACTCTCAAAATAATATAAGTGAAGCATGAGAGATCAATTATTTCTATAAAATAAAACCACCACCGTGCTCTAAAAGATATAAGTGAAGCACTAGAGCAAAAACTATATGGTTCAAAAGATATAAGTGAAGCACTAGAGCAAAAACTATATAGCTCAAAAGATATAAGTGAAGCACATAGAGTATTCTAATAAATTTCAAATCATGTGAGTCTCTCTAAAAAGGTGTGTACAGCAAGGATGATTGTGGTAAACTAAAAATCAAAGACTCAAATCATACAATACGCTCCAAGCAAAACACATATCATGTGGTGAATAAAAATATAGCTCAAAGTAAAGTTACCGATAGACGGAGACGAAAGAGGGGATGCCTTCTGGGGCATCCCCAAGTTTAGGCTTTTTGGTTTCCTTAGATTTTCCCTTGGGGTGCCATGGGAATCCCCAAGCTTAGGCTATTGCCACTCCTTGTTCCATAATCCATCAAATCTTACCCCAAACTTGAAAACTTCACAACACAAAACTCAAAATAGAAAATCTCGTGAGCTGCATTAGCGAAAGAAAACAAAACACCACTTCAAGGTACTGTAATGAACTCATTCTTGATTTATATTGGTTTTAAACCTACTGTATTCCAACTTCTCTATGGTTATAAACTCTTTTACTAGCCATATATTCATCAAAATAAGCAAACAACACACGAAAAACAGAATCTGTCCAAAACAGAACAGTCTGTAGTAATCTGTAGCTAACGCAAACTTCTGGAATCCCAAAAATTCTAAAATAAATTTCTGGACGTGAGGAATTTATCTATTAATAATCTTCAAAAAGAATTAACTAAATAGTAATTTCCAAATAAAAATGGCAGCAATTCTCGTGAGCGCTAAAGTTTCTGTTTTTTACAGCAAGATCAAAAAGACTTTCCCCAAGTCTTCCCAACGGTTCTACTTGGCACAAACACTAATTAAACACAAAAAACACAACCAAAACAGAGGCTAGATAAATTATTTATTACTAAACAGGAGCAAAAAGCAAGTAATAAAAATAAAATTGGGTTGCCTCCCAACAAGCGCTATCGTTTAACGCCCCTAGCTAGGCATAAAAGCGAAGATAGATCTAGGTATTGCCATGATAATGATAAGGTAAATCGCCAAAACTCATCTCATACTCCCTACGTTCAGCAGCAAGTTTTCTTTGTGGCAAGCAAAAGTAATCAAAAGGTCTAAATTTAATGGGACAAAAGTCCCCAAGATCAAGCTCGGGAGGTATTGCTTCCTCCTTTGGCCCCTCATATTGCACAATCAATTCATCATTATAAGCATTCTTTTGGCAAAAACTCACGGGCCTTTGTTCAAGGGAAAAACCTAGCCCATTGTTCTGGATGGAAAAATTATCATTAAGTTCAGAGATCCTATTAACAAGAGCATCGGTAGGAACCTTTTTTCTAAGGTTTTCATTAAAAGCAACATGATCTAACGATCGTAAACGCATAATGTCTTCTTGATAGAAAAGGATCGCTTCTATGGGAGGATGGCCAGCATCCACCCTATAATGCGCAACAATTTCATTGGCTTCTTTTATTATAAATCTGAACTCATGAGCTAAAAAGATGGTAGCGGCTCGCTTAACAGAAGAATGCTCAATATTAGAAAATTCTAGGAAAATCCTTTGTATGGAAGGATGCATATGTAAAAATTGTCTTTCAAGTTCAACTATGAGCAAAGATATAGCATCTGCGAGACTACTAGTTTTATGAAGGATAGATCCACTCATGGTGGGCAAAGCACCGACACAAGTAAAGAAATCTTGAATAACTCCCTTCTCAATAATATTACCACTACCAATGCGAAACTTTTTAGTGTGGGAAATAGTAAGGTTTTCAAGAGGATCATCAATAGTATCAAAGTTTTCCATATTACTATCCTTACCAATGATAACCTTCCTAGTCTCAGACATGATGGCAACATAATGCAAAAAGAACGAGCACACAGAAGGCAGGAAGGAAAAAGAGGCGAACGGAAAGAGAGGGCGAATAAAACGGCAAAGGTGAAGTGGGGGGGAGGAAAACGAGAGGCAAATGGAAAATAATGTAATGCGAAGGATAAGAGTTGTGATGGGTACTTGGTATGTCTTGACTTGCTTGGAGAGGGGGAGGGCTGCGCCAGGGGAAGGGTGCGGCTGCCCTCCCACCCCTCTCTATTTATAGGGTGAAGGTAGAGGGGGCCAGCCCCCCTAGATGCATCTAGAGGGGGGGGCGGTGGCCAAGGGGGGACTTGCCCCTCAAGTCAGGTGGGAGGCGCCCCCACCCCCTAGGGTTTTCAACCCTAGGCGCCTTGGGCCTTGGGGGGGCGCACCAGCCCACCAGGGGCTGGTTCCCACCCTTGTTCAGCCCACTTGGCCCACCGAGGAAGGTGGCGCCACCCGATGGACCCCCAGACACGTTTTGATGGTCCCGATACAATACCGATAACCCTCGAAACCATTCCGGCGACTGAAACTGGACTTCCCATATATAATTCTTCACCTCTGGACCATTCCGGAACTCCTCATGACGTCCGGGATCTGATCCGGAACTCTGAACAACCTTCGGTAACCACATACTATTTCCCATAACAACTCTAGCATCACCGAACCTTAAGTGTGCAGACCTTACGTGTTCGGGAACCATGCAGACATGACCGAGACATCTCTTCGGCCAATAACCAACAGTGGGATCTGGATACCCATGTTGGCTCCCACATGTTCCATGATGATCTCATCGGATGAACCACGATGTCGAGGATTCAATCAATCCCGTATACAATTCCCTTTGTCTATCGGTATGTTACTTGCCCGAGATTCGATCGTCGATATCTCTATACCTCGTTCAATCTCGTTTCCGGCAAGTCTCTTTACTCGTTCCGTAACGCATGATCCCATGGCTAACTCCTTAGTCACATTGAGCTCGTTATGATGATGCATTACCGAGTGGGCCCAGAGATACCTCTTCGTCATACGGAGTGACAAATCCAAGTCTCGATTCGTCCCAACCCAACAAATACTTTCGGAGATACTTGTAGTGCACCTTTATATTCACCCAATTATGTTGTGACATTTGGTACACCCAAAGCATCCCTACGATATCCGGGAGTTGCACGATCTCATGGTCTAAGGAAATTATACTTTACATTAGAAAAGCTTTAGCAAATGAACTACACGATCTTGTGCTACGCTTAGGATTGGGTCTTGTCCATCACATCATTCTCCTAATGATGTGATCCCGTTATCAACAACATCCAATGTTCATGGTCAGGAAACTATGACCATATATTGATCAACGATCTTTTCAACTAGAGGCTTACTAGGGACATATTACGATCTATGTATTCACACATGTATTACGGTTTCCGGTTAATACAGTTATAGCATGAACAATAGACAATTATCTCGAACAAGGAAATATAATAATAACAACTTTATTATTGCCTCTAGGGCATATTTCCAACACAAATTGAATGGCAAGGACCTGATGAAGAGACCCGGCCAGCTCTGGGTCCAAAAGAAATTGTTATCTTTGCAGATCATTTGGACAAAGGTTTTCACCCTACGGGTTCCAAATTCTTCCGTGACATCCTTCCCTATTTTGGCATCAGGCCGCAAGACCTTGCTCCTAACTAACTTCCAAGTAAATTGCAAAGTGTATCTCCAGATTAAGCCAACTATTAGTGTGTTTCAAGAATTCTTTTACTGCAATCGCCAGACTAAATGCAAAGGATGTCTGAGTCTAGAATGTGGAGGAGTCACAATTCAACAAAGGAGGAACTCGGCCTTTCTTGAGATGGTGCTGGTGAGTCATCTTAAAGGATGGCATAAGACCTGGTTCTACTGCAAGGACACATCACCGAATCAACAACATCAATTCCTGGGTTATAGACTAGACCGGCTTGAAGCTTCAAAGTAGTTTGATGCTTATGCTCCTACTGAAGAGAGGGCAGCACTGAAGCCCCTTTATTCTAAGATTAATGCTTTGATAGCTCATGGTCTCTGCGGTGCTGAGTTGACCTAGTGTAGGATGAGTTGGAGGATCCAACCCCTTAGTCTTAGGGCTGGCTCATGCACGACTACACTGGCGAGTTAGATGATGATTGCTACCTCTTGAGAACTGTGTTGGTTTTCCCTTGAAGAGGAAAGGGTGATGCAGTAAAGTAGCGTAAGTATTTCCCTCAGTTTTTGAGAACCAAGCTATCAATCCAGTAGGAGACCACGCGTGATTCACCTCGTACCTACACAAACAAATTAGAACCTCCCAACCAACGCGATAAAGGGGTTGTCAATCCCTTCACGGCCACTTGCAAGAGTGAGATCTGATAGAGATAATAATAAGATAAATATTTTTGGTATTTTTATGATATAGATTGAAAGTAAAGATTGCAAAATAAAGTGATTGGAAACTTGTATGATGGAAAATAGACCCGGGGGCCATAGGTTTCACTAGTGGCTTCTCTCAAGATAGCATAAGTATTACGGTGGGTGAACAAATTACTGTCAAGCAATTGATAGAAAAGCGAATAATTATGAGAATATCTAGGCATGATCATGTATATAGGCATCACGTCCGTGACAAGTAGACCGACTCCTGCCTGGATCTACTACGATTACTCCACACATCGACCGCTATCCAGCATGCATCTAGAGTATTAAGTTCATAAGAACAGAGTAACGCCTTAAGCAAGATGACATGATGTAGAGGGATAAATTCATGCAATATTATATAAACCCCATGTTTTCATCCTCGATGGCAACAATACAATACGTGTCATTTCCCCTACTGTCACTGGGATCGAGCACCGCAAGATTGAATCCAAAGCTAAGCACCTCTCCCATTGCAAGAAAGATCAATCTAGTAGGCCAAACCAAACTGATAATTCGAAGAGACTTGCAAAGATGAACCAATCACACATAAAAGAATTCATAGAAGAATCAAATATTGTTCATAGATAATCTGGATCATAAACCCACAATTCATCGGATCTCGACAAACACACCGCAAAAGAAGATTACATTGAATAGATCTCCAAGAGAATCGAGGAGAACTTTGTATTGAGATCCAAAGAGAGAGAAGAAGCCATCTAGATACTAGCTATGGACCCAAAGGTCTGAAGTAAACTACTCACACATCACCAGAGAGGCCATGGATTTGATGTAGAGGCCCTCCGTGATCAATGCCCCTTCCGGCGGAGCTCTGAAAAAGGCCCCCAGATGGGATCTCTTGGGTACAGAAGGCTGCGGCGGTGGAATTAGGTTTTCATGGTGCTCCTGGATGTTTGCGGGGTACGTGGACTTATATAGGAGGAAGAAGTAGGTCGGTGGAGCAATGAGGGGCCCACGATGGTGGAGGGCGCGCCCAGGGGGGTAGGCGCGCCCCCTGCCTCATGGCCTCCTCGATTGTTTCTTGACGCCCACTCCAAGTCTCCAGGATCACGTTTGTTGTGAAAATCACGTTCCCGAAGGTTTCATTCCGTTTGGACTTAGTTTGATATTCCATTTCTACAAAACACTGAAATAGGCAAAAAAACAACAACTTGGGCTGGGCCTCCAGTTAATAGGTTAGTCCCAAAAATGATATAGAAGTGTAAAATAAAGCCCATTAACATCCAAAACATATAATATAATAGCATGGAGCAATAAAAAATTATAGATACGTTGGAGATGTATCAAACATCCCCAAGCTTAATTCCTACTCGTCCTCGAGTAGGTAAATGATAAAAAAGAATTTTTGATGTGGAATGCTTACTAACATATTTCTCAATGTAATTTTTCTTTATTGTGGCATGAATGTTCACATCCGAAAGATTCAAGATAAAAGTTTAATATTGACTTAAAAATAATAATACTTCAAGTATACTAACTAAGCAATCATGTCTTCTCAAAATAACATGGCCAAAGAAAGTTATCCCTACAAAATCATATAGTCTGGCTATTCTCTATCTTCACCACACAAAATATTTAAATCATGCACAACCCCGATGACAAGCCAAGCAATTGTTTCATACTTTTGATGTTCTCAAAAATTTTCAATCTTCACGCAATATATGAGTGTGAGCCATGGATATAGCACTAGATGTGGAATAGAATGGTGGTTGTGGAGAAAACAAAAAGGAGAAGATAGCCTCACATCAACTAGGCGTATCAACGGGCTATGGAGATGCCCATCAATAGATATCAATGTGAGTGAGTAGGGATTGCCATGCAACAGATGCGCTAGAGCTATAAGTGTATGAAAGCTCAACAAAAGAACTAAGTGGGTGTCCATCCAACTTGCTTACTCATGAAGACCTAGGGCAATTTTGAGGAAGCCCATCATCGGAATATACAAGCCAAGTTCTATAATGTAAAAATTCCCACTAGTGAGTAAAAGTGATAACATAGGAGACTCTCTATCATGAAGATCATGGTGCTACTTTGAATCACAAGTGTGGAAAAATGATAGTAACATTGTCCCTTCTCTCTTTTTCTCTCATTTTTTTATTTTGCCTTTTTTTCTTTTTGGTCTTTCTTCTCTGTTTTTTTTCTTTTTTTCGTGGAGTCTCATCCCGACTTGTGGGGGAATAATAGTCTCCATCATCCTTTCCTCACTGGGACAATTTTCTAATAATGATGATCATCACACTTTAATTTACTTACAACTCAAGAATTACAACTCAATACTTAGAACAAAATATGACTCTATGTGAATGCCTCCGGCGGTGTACCGGGATGTGCAATGACGCATGAGTGACATGTATGAAGAATTATGAACGATGGCTTTGCCACAAATACTATGTCAACTACATGATCATGCAAAGCAATATGACAATGATGAAGCGTGTCATAACAAACGGAACGGTGGAAAGTTGCATGGAAATATATCTCAGAATGGCTATGGAAATGCCATAATAGGTAGGTATGGTGGCTGTTTTGAGGAAGGTATATGGTGTGTTTATGGTACCAGCGAAAGTTGAGTGGTACTAGAGAGGCTAGCAATGGTGGAAGGGTGAGAGTTCTTATAATCCATGGACTCAACATTAGTCATAAAGAACTCACATACTTATTGCAAAAATTTATTAGTTATCGAAACAAAGTACTACGTGCATGCTCCTAGGGGGATAGATTGGTAGGAAAAGACCATCGCTCATCCCCGACCGCCACTCATAAGGAAGACAGTCAATAAATAAATCATGCTCCGACTTCATCACATAACGGTTCACCATACATGCATGCTACGGGAATCACATACTTTAGAACAAGTATTTCTCAAATTCACAACTACTAAACTAGCATGACTCTAATATCACCATCTCCATATCTCAAGGCAATCATCAAGTACCAAACTTCTCATAGTATTCAATGCACTTTTTATGATAGTTTTTATTATACCGATCTTGGATGCCTATCATGTTAGGACTAAATTCATAACCAAAGCAAATTACCATGCTGTTTTAAGGGACTCTCAAAATAATATAACTGAAGCATGAGAGATCAATAATTTCTATAAAATAAAACCACCGCCGTGCTCTAAAAGATATAAGCGAAGCACTAGAGCAAAATTATCTAGCTCAAAAGATATAAGTGAAGCACATAGACTATTCTAATAAATTCTGGTTCATGTGTGTCTCTTCCAAAAGGTGTGTACAGCAAGGATGATTGTGGTAAAATAAAAAGCAAAGACTCAGATCATACAAGACGCTCCAAGCAAAACACATATCATGTGGTGAATAAAATATAGCTCCAAGTAAAGTTATCGATGGACGAAGACGAAAGAGGGGATGCCTTCCAGGGCATCCCCAAGCTTAGGCTTTTGGTTGTCCTTGGATTTTACCTTGGGGTGCCTTGGGAATCCCCAAGCTTAGGCTCTTGCCACTCCTTTTTCCATAATCCATCAAATCTTTACCAAAAACTTGAAAACTTCACAACACAAAACTTAAAAGAGAATCTCGTGAGCTCCGTTAGTAAAAGAAAACAAACCACAACTTCAAGGTTCTGTAATGAAATCATTCTTTATTTATATTGGTGTTAAACCTACTGTATTCCAACTTCTCTATGGTTCATCAACTCTATTACTAACCATAGATTCATCAAAATAAGCAGACAACACACGAAAAATAGAATCTGTCAAAAACAGAACAGTCTGTAGTAATCTGTAGGTTTCAAATACTTCTGGAACCCCAAAAATTCTAAAATAAATTTCTGGACGTGAGTAATTTATCTATTAATCATCTTCAAAAATAATTAACTAAATATCACTCTCCAGTAAAAAATGGCAGCAAATCTCGTGAGCGCTAAAGTTTCTGTTTTTTACAGCAAGATCGCAAAGACTTTCCCCAAGTCTTCCCAAAGGTTCTACTTGGCACAAACACTAATTAAAAGCATAAAACCACATCTAAACAGAGTCTAGATGAATTATTTATTACTAAAAAGAATAAAAAATCAAGAAACAAAAATAAAATTGGGTTGCCTCCCAACAAGCGCAATCGTTTAACGCCCCTAGCTAGGCATAAAAGCAAGGATAGATTTAGGTATTATCATCTTTGGTATGCAATTCTTCAATAGAACACTTATAACCCTTAGGAGTTTCCTTATTTTTATTAATGATTAAACTCCTCGGCAAGAAATCAAGAAAATCATTCGTAGCAAAAGGTTCCTTAATGATAGCAAGAAAGTTGGGGTGAACACTTATGGATTTGAGATCCGCATTTTCCTTACTAGAAGTTTCACCCTTATTTTTAGGAACGTACATTAGTTGGCAACTTTGGTAGGAGGATTTGAAGTATTCCTTACGTCAGAAAAAGAAGACCCCAAGTTGGTAATAATACCCTCAAGTTTATCAATTCTAGTGGAATCTTGGTCTATTCTTTCATTAACTACGGGTTCTTTTTCTTTAAAAAATTTCAGAGTAACTCCTACCTTAGATCCGTATTGGGTAATTTGGTTGTGGATCTTTTTATCCAAATTCTCAATCAATTCCATAGTGGCAATTTTATTTTCAATAATATCAAGCCTTTGCATAACATGTTCCAAAGTTAACATAGTTCCATTAACCAAGAGAGGTGGTGTGCCAAACAAATCTATCATAGGATTATAAGAATCAAAAGTGTGGCTACCCAAGAAATTTCCTCTGCTAATGGTATCAAGAATATATCTATTCCAAGGAATGATTCCTACATAAAAATTTCAAAGAAGAACGGAAGTAGATTGCTTCCTAGTAGATCTATTTTGCGCATTGCAAATTCTGTACCAAGCATCTTTTATATTTTCTCCCTCCCTTTGTTTAAAATTAAGGACCTCATTCTTGGGAGACAAAGGAGTAGATAAAGGACTAGCCATAATGACGAAGCAAGCGAAAGAAAAAGCGAATGGAAAAAGAGGGCGAATAAAACGGTAAGGGTGAAGTGGGGGAGAGGAAAACGAGAGGCAAATGGCAAATAATGTAATGCGAGGGATAAGAGTTTGTGATAGGGTACATGGTATGTCTTGACTTGTGCGTAGACTCCCCGGCAACGGCCCCAGAAATTCTTCTTGCTACCTCTTGAGCACTGTGTTGGTTTTCCCTTGAAGAGGAAAGGGTGATGCAGCAAAGTAGCGTAAGTATTTCCCTCAGTTTTTGAGAATCAAGGTATCAATCCAGTAGGAGGCCACATGCAAGTCCCTTGTACCTACACAAACAAATAAGAACCTCGCAACCAACGCGATAAAGGGGTTGTCAATCCCTTGACGGTCACTTACCAGAGTGAGATCGGATAGAGATAATAATAATAAGATAAATATTTTTGGTATTTTTATGATAAAGATTGAAAGTAAAGATTGCAAAATAAAATAGATTGGAAACTTATATGATAAAATATAGACCCGAGGGCCATAGGTTTCACTAGTGGCTTCTCTCAAGATAGCATAAGTATTACGGTGGGTGAACAAATTACTGTCGAGCAATTGATAGAAAAGCGAATAATTATGAGAATATCTAGGCATGATCATGTATATAGGCATCACGTCCGTGACAAGTAGACCGACTCCTGCCTGCATCTACTACTATTACTCCACACATCGACCGCTATCCAGCATGCATCTAGAGTATTAAGTTCATAAGAACAGAGTAAAGCATTAGGCAAGATGACATGATGTAGAGGGATAAACTCAAGCAATATGATATAAACCCCATATTTTTATCCTCGATGGCAACAATACAATACGTGTCATTTCCCTTTCTGTCACTGGGATCGAGCACCGCAAGATTGAACCCAAAGCTAAGCACTTCTACCATTGCAAGAAAGATCAATCTAGTAGGCCAAACCAAACTGATAATTCGAAGAGACTTGCAAAGATAGCCAGTCATGCATAAAAGATTTCAGAGAAGAGTCAAATATTGTTCATAGATAGACTTGATCATAAACCCACAATTCATCGGATCTCGACAAACACACGGCAAAAAGAGTTACATCGAATAGATCTCCATAAAGATCGAGGAGAACTTTGTATTAAGATCCAAAAAGAGAGAAGAAGCCATCTAACTAATAACTATGGACCCGAAGGTCTGAAGTAAAATACTCACACATCACCGGAGAGGCCATGGAGTTGATGTAGAGGCCCTCCGTGATCGATGCCCCCTCCGGCGGAGCTCCGGAAAAGGCCCCAAGATGGGATCTCTTGGGTATAGAAGGGTGAGGCGGGGGAAATAGGGTTTCATGGTGCTCCTAGTTGTTTTAGGGTATATGAGTATATATAGGAGGAAGAAGTAGGTCGGTTGAGCCATGAGGGACCCATGAGGGGGGGCGCGCCCAGGGGGGTAGGCGCGCCCCCTGCCTCGTGGACTCCGCGTTTGTTTCTTGACGTCCACTCCAAGTCCTCTGGATAACGTTTGTTCCAAAAATAACTCTCTCAAAGGTTTCATTCCGTTTGGATTCCGTTTGATATTCCTTTTCTATGAAACACTGAAATAGGCAAAAAAATAGCAATTTGCACTAGGCCTTGGGTTAGTACGTTAGTCCCAAAAATAATATAAAAGTGTAAAATAAAGCCCATTAGCATCCAAAACAGATAATATAATAGCATGGAACAATAAAAAATTATAGATACGTTGGAGATGTATCAGAGCTCGGATGAGCTCGGGGACGGCGGCTACGGCAACGAATCGAGGGGGAAAGCAGGGGGAATGAGGAAGGAGCTCACGGTGAGCCTGTAGGTGTGCATAGCGGGCTCGTGGGAGGCTCGGAGGCGCCGAGTTCCGGCAATGGCATCGGCCGTGCAGAGAAGGGGAACGACTCGATCCGACCGAAGCAGAGGCACTCGGCTCGCGTTCTTTAGCATAGAGGATGCAGCGGAGGCGGGAGGAGCTCCTGGCGCAGTCCTAGGCGACGGGAAGGGCAGTGGCCATGGGATCGACGAGGGCCATGGCGATGACGGTGCTGGGCACGTCCAGAACGGGACGAGGGATCGAGGGGAGGGGCGAATGGAGGCTAGGGTTTGCAGGGGGATCAACGGTGATGACTTTATAGGCGGGGGCAGGGGGCGGATAGCCTCCACTCATGGCCATCGCCAACGGATGGCTACCACGGCGCCCCTGCCTCCTGTAGCGAGAGGTGGGAGGCAAGTGGGGGCTTGGCCTGGGCCGTTTTGCTAGATGGGCCATGGGGGCCAGTAGATTAGGTTTCTTTTCTCTTTTACTAGTAATTTTCCATTTACCTTTTTGTTTATTTATTAAGCTATTGTTTTGTACTTTCTTTTTGCACCAAAATACTTTTATTTCAATGTAAAACCTTGCCATATAATTTCTATGGATTATTTTGCACTGCCAGAAAAAGTTTGGGTTCAAAATAATTTATTAAGTTTGAGTTTATATTTAAATGGGATAAAAAGGTGATGTTGGTCCACTGTTTTAATATAGAGGGGCAATTTTATATTTTTAAAAATGTCAATTCTTTCATGACAAATTGTTAGTGAATATTTGCAACCCACCCGACATTTTTGTGTTGCTATTTGAAGAAATAATAATTTGATATTTTAAATTTGAATTTTAATTGGGTTTGGATCAAAGTGAGGTTTAGCAAATTAACTGCAATGACATGGCACCATTAGGAGGGTTTTACTGTAGCTTAATTAACCGGACGTTACATCATTGTACTCTTCTTGTGCCACCAACCCCTTGGGAGGATTCTTCTTGGTGAAGTTGTTCTTGTTGGGGAAGGACTTGGCCTTGTCTTTTCGAATGAGCTTGCCACGATTGTCCTCACTATTATCGTACGGGCAATCCACAACAAAGTGACTCACATTGCCACAATTATAGCACGTCCTCACACTTTGCTTGCCCTTGGCGCCACTTGAGTTGTTCTTGTTGAAGTTGGGCCTTGTGTTCTTTTTGTTGCCCCAAAATTGCTGTGAAGCAAGAGCCATGTGCTCATGATAAGGTTGGGCCGTGAAGCAAGAGCCGTGAAATTGTTCTTCTTGGTGTCTTCGGGGCAACTCTCCTCTTCTTCCTATTCATCCTCTTCCACACTAGCCTTGGCCTTCAAAGCAAGGTTGGGCTTCTTTGATTGTTGAGAATGAAACACCGCATTGTCGGCGGTCTTTTCCAAGATCCTCACCGCAACAAACTCATCCAACACTTCACTTGAGGATAAGGAGTGAAAGTCTGGCCTTTGACAGATGACGGAGGACATGGCCTTGTGGTAGGGCATCATGGCCTTGATAAACTTGCGCTTGATCCAATTGTCATCTGTATCCTTGCTCCCATGATCTTAGAGTGAGATCGCGAGAGTGGTTAATCTTCGGTAAAGCTCTTGAGGTTCTTCATCTTCAATCATTGCAAACTCATCGGCTTCATCTTGCATCACTTCAAAGTTTGAGCATTGAATGCTTGTGCTTCCCTTGTAAATGGAATCGACATGTTGCCATGCTTCCTTGGCTACGGTGAAAGGTTGGAGGTGCGCAATATCTTCAGGAGGAATGGCTTCTTGGAGAATGAAGAGAGCGGACTCATTGAATTGATCATCCGCGCATTCTCTAGGAGTGATGTTGCTTGGGTCATGCGGGTAGAAACCTTTCTCAATAATTCTCCAAAGATTAGAAGAACTATGATTTAAATGACGTTTAAAGCGATACACCCAAGAGGCAAAATCCTCATTTTTCACAAGCTTAGGAGGAGGACCAACATGATTCATATGCGTGGAGGGAACCGGTCCTCCATAGGTAAGTGAAGGTTCAACATGGGCAAATATTCCACTCCCACTTCTACCACTAGGCAAAGGAACTTGATCACTAGTAGCTTCCCCCTTATTGGAGTTAGCATTCATCACCTTGTTAGCGGGGTCAACCACTTCCAATGGTGCGGTGGATAGTTTAAGGCCTTCAAGAAATTCCTTAAACATGCCTTTAACCTCGGTCCTCATGGAGGTTTTCAATGTGTCCAAAGCCGCATTGAACTCCTCACAAGAGACCGAGGATCCCCCATCGGCCGCAGACAAAAGGCGACTCGCACCGGAGTGCTCCTCCACCTCGTTTGTGGTGTCAACCATACTCTTCGGATGGCAAAGTCCTTAATAAAGAGATGAGGCTCTGATACCAATTGAAAGGATCGATATGGTTGACTAGAGGGGGTGAATAGGCAACTAATTTTTTTAGCTTTTCTTTACCAAGTTAAACTTAGCATCAAATTAAGTTGTCTAGATGTGCAACTAGGTGAGCAACCTATATGATGCAACAACAACAACAACAAGTCCACGAGAAAACAAGGGATACAACACAATGTAATCTTCCCTTTGAGAGGAAGTACGTCTCCGTTGGAGCGGTGTGGAGGCACAGTGCTCCCCAAGAATCCACTAGGGCCACCGTATTCTCCTCACGCCCTCACACAAAGCGAGATGCCGTGATTCCAATATTGGTGCACTTGAAGGCGGCGACCGAACCTTTACAAACAAGGTTGGGGCTATCTCCACAACTTAATTGGAGGCTCCCAACGACACCATGAAGCTTCACCACAATGGAATATGGCTCCGCGGTGACCTCAACCGTCTAGGGTGCTCAAACACCCAAGAGTAACAAGATCCGCAAGGGATTAGTGGGAGGAATCAAATTTCTCTTGGTGGAAGTGTAGATCGGGGCCTTCTTAACCAATCCCTAGAAAATCAACAAGTTTGATTTGCTAGGGAGAGAGATCGGGTGAAAATGGAGCTTTGAGCAACAATGGAGCTTGGGGAGGGAAGAGGTAGTCTTCTTGGGGAAGAAGACCCCCTTTATATAGTGGGGGAAAAGATCCAACCGTTATCCCCTCTCTCAGCCCGCGCGGCGCGGTACTACCGCACAGAGTTGTGGTACTACTGCAAGGGGTTGCGGTACTACTGCAAGGGGTTGCGGTACTACCGCTAGTGCGATAGTGACCAGGTGAGGACCTATTGCACAGGGCAACGAGCGGTAGAACCGCCGGAGCGGTACTACCACGCGCCCCTACGGTACTAGCGTAACACAAGGCTCAATTGGCACTGGAAAAGCACAGAAGAAATAAATTGCTTTTGTAGCTACTTCCGTTGAGGTTGGAGTTGTGCAAAAATCCAGCACGATACTACCGCTCACAAGGAGCGGTACTACTACGTAGAGGCAGAAGTAAAAAATTACATCCGCGCCTACTTCCGCATGAGCGTTAGGGCTGGAGGGAGCGCTACTACTGCTCACGAGGAGCGGTACTACCGCTCGCCTGAGTGGTACTACTGCATGCCCCTGTGGTACTACTACTCCCTTGAGCAGTACTACCGCACGCCATAGAGACTTTAACATTTGGCAACCTTCATATCGTACAGACATGGATAAACGGAAGGTGCTCCATCAAAGTGAAGGAAAGGTTGTGCAAAGGAACAGATGTGTACGTGTGGATTCCACCCTAACCCTTCCAAAGCGGACCCCCTCTTAATAGTACGGCTTTCCTACGACTCAAATCCACCGAAAAGAAACGTAGAGAACCGCCGTCTTTTTTTACTATAAACAGTAGGGTAAACACCCCACTGCAATTTTTATAGATAGCAAGAGCCACCGTCTTCAATAGGATCCAAGGGGCACTGAATCGTCTTTTGCCTAGACATGAGATATCTGAAATGCTCAATGGAGGGAAAGGCAGGAGGGGCCATCCCTCCCCCTTTCCTCCCCCTAGGACCGGCCAGCCATGTGGAGGGGCGCACCAGCCCCCTAGTGGGCTGGTCTGTCCCCCCTTGGCCCAATAGGCCCATACACTTGCTGGGGCTGCCCGGAACCCCTTTCGGTGATCCGATGAGTACCCAGTGCACTCTGAAACTATTCTGGTGTCAGAATACCGATCATTTCGAGACTCCTCGTCATGTCCGTGATCTCATCCGGGACTCCGAACAACATTCGGTAACCAAAACATATAACTCATATAACACTATGTCATCAACAAACGTTAAGCGTGCGGACCCTACGTGTTCGAGAACTATGTAGACATGATCGAGACATCTCTCCGGTCAATAACCAATAGCAGAACCTGGATGCCCATATTGGCTCTAATACGTCTCCAACGTATCTATAATTTTTTATTGTTCCATGTTGTTATATTATCATTCTTGGATGTTTCATAATCATTTTATAGTCATTTTATATCATTTTTTGGTACTAACCTATTGACATAGTGCTAAGTGCCAGTTGCTGTTTTTTGCATGTTTTTTACATCGCAGGAAATCAATACCAAATGGAGTCCAAACGCAGCGAAACTTTTTGTGGATTTTTGTTGGACCAGAAGACAACCAATGGGTCGAAGAAGCACCTTGGGGGTGCTCCGAGGAGAGCACAACCCACCAGGGCGCGCCAGGAGGCCCAGGTGCGCCCCGGTGGGTTGTGCCCACCTCGGGTGCCCCCTGGACCGCCTCTTTACTCTATTAATACCCCAATATTCCAGAAACCCTAGGGGAGTCGACGAAAATCAATTCCAGCCGCCGCAGAGTCCAGAACCAGTAGATCCAATCTAGACACCATCACGGAGGGGTTCACCACTTCCATTGGTGCCTCTCTGATGATGTGTGAGTAGTTGTTTGTAGACCTTCGGGTCCGTAGTTAGTAGCTAGATGGCTTCCTCTCTCTCGTTTGATTCTCAATACAATGGTCTCTTGGAGATCCACATGATGTAACTCTTTTTGCGGTGTGTTTGTTGGGATCCGATGAACTTTGAGTTTATGATCAGATCTATCTCTTTTTATCCATGAAAGTTATTTGAGTTTCTTTGATCTCTTATATGCATGATTGCTTATAGCCTCGTATTTATTCTCTGATATTTGGGTTTTGTTTGGCCAACTTGATATATTTATCTTGCAATGGGAAGAGGTGCTTTGTAGTGGGTTCGATCTTACGGTGCTTGATCCCAGTGACATAAGGGGAACCGACACGTATGTATCGTTGCTACTAAGGATAAAACGATGGGGTCTATTTCTACATAAACAGATCTTGTCTACATCATGTCATCGTTCTTATTGCATTACTCCGTTTCTCCATGAACTTAATACACTAGATGCATGCTGGATAGCGGTCGATGTGTGGAGTAATAGTAGTAGATGCAGGCAGGAGTCAGTCTACTAATCCTGGACGTGATGCCTATTAATGATCATTTCCTGGATACCTTCATGATTATTTAAAGTTCTATCAATTGCCCAACAGTAATTTGCTCACCCACCATTTGCTATTTTTCTCGAGAGAAGCCACTAGTGAAACCTACGGCCCCCTGGTCTCTTTCTCATATTATTTGCCTTTGTGATCTATTTTATTTGCCTTTTATTTTTAGATCTATTAAACCAAAATACAAAATACCTTGCTGCAATTTCTTATTTATTTTATTTGGCGTTCGATCTATCAATCTACTACAATTTATTCACGTTTGTTTGCCAATTTCTGGCGCCGTTACCCGAAAGGAATTGACAACCCCTTTAATACGTCGGGTTGCGAGTATTTGTTATTTGTGTGCAGGTGTCGTTTACGTATTGTTGCTTGGTTCTCCTACTGGTTCAATAACCTTGGTCTCATCACTAAGGGAAATACCTACCGTCGCTGTGCTGCATCATCCCTTCCACTTTGGGGAAATACCGACGTAGCTTCAAGCCGCATCAGGCTCCTACATATTCTACGAAGATCTTTATCGGTCGAACCATTATGACAACATACGTAATTCCCTTTGTCTATCGGTATGTTACTTGCCCGAGATTCGATCGTTGGTATATTCATACCTAGTTCAATCTCATTACCGGAAAGTCTCTTTACTCTTTCCGTAATACATCATCTTGCAACTAACTTATTAGTCACTTTGCTTGCAAGGCTTCTTATGATGTGTGTCGGTGTCAAAACCGGTGGATCTCGGGTAGGGGGTCCCGAACTGTGCGTCCTGGCTGGATGGTAACAGGAGGCAGGGGACACGATCTTTTACCCAGGTTCAGGCCCTCTTGATGGAGGTAAAACCCTACGTCCTGCTTGATTAATATTGATGATATGGGTAGTACAAGAGTAGATCTACCACGAGATCAGAGAGGCTAAACCCTAGAAGCTAGCCTATGGTATGATTGTATGTTGTGATTGTTGTCCTACGGACTAAAACCCTTCGATTTATATAGACACCGGAGAGGGTTAGGGTTACACAAGGTCGGTTACAAAGGAGGAGATATCCATATCCGTACTGCCTAGATTGCCTTCCATGCCAAGTAGAGTCCCATCCGGACATGAGACGAAGTCTTCAATCTTTTATCTTCATAGTCCAACAGTCCGGCCAAAGCATATAGTCCGGCTGTCCGAGGACCCCCTAATCCAGGACTCCCTCAGTAGCCCCTGAACTAGGCTTCAATGACGATGTGTCCGGCGCGCAGTATTGTCTTTGGCATTGCAAGGCGGGTTCCTTCTCCGAATACATCACAGAAGAATTTGAATACGAGGATAGTGTCCGACCCTGCAAAATAAGTTCCACATACCGCCGTAGAGAGAATAATATTTTCGCAAATCCAATTTGCTGACTTGTTTTGGCAGCATGACGTTATGTCATGGCCCGGTGATTATTTGAACCGTTTTTCTTCAACCAGCTCCACACATAATGCGAGGCGGTTTCTTGACACATCTTGTCAAAGCAGAGATCGTGTTCCCCCAATTACGGGATTCTCATTAATGCGGTCGTGGGTAACCCAACCGCGTTTAGGACTCCTAGATTATAGGCAAGTCCTAAACGGCTGCGGAGAGGACGCTTGTTATTCACCCTCTTTATAAAGGGACAAGGTTTTCGCTTTTTCCCTCTCGTGCTCAATCGAACCCTTCCCCCGCCTCGAGTTCCAACACCCAGAGCCCAGGTTAGGTGCTCCGGATCTTCAACCATGTCCGGATCCAGCCTTCAAGGCCGATGGATGCCCTCCTCCATGACGGAAGAGGACATCAAGAAGTTGAGGGAGGCCAGATACCTGACCGCTGAGGTTTCGCATCGGCTTCCTGCCCGAGGGCAGGTCGTCCCTACTCCCGAACCCAACGAGAACGTCGTGTTCGTCTCCCACTTCCTCCGAGGCCTAGGCCTCACTCTGGATCCCTTCATCAGGGGTTTGATGTTCTATTACGGGCTAGATTTCCACGATCTAGCTCCAGACTCCTTTCTCCATATCTCGACATTTATTGTCGTGTGTGAGGCCTTCCTCCGCATTACCCCTCACTTCGGCCTGTGGCTCAAGACTTTTGAAGTGAAGCCGAAGATGATCGAGGGGCAACATGCAGCGTGCGGAGGTGCATCAATAGGCAAGATGGCAGGAGCTCCATGGCTGAAAGTTTCCTTTCCAGAGGTGTCCAAATTATGGCAACGGGAGTGGTTTTACGTCACAGCTCCCAGAAGTGCCAAGTGGGCGGCTGCCCCCGCTTTCCACTCGGGCCCCCCACCACGACTAATGTCATGGATTAGCAGAGGTCTGAGCTGGGGTCCAGCCAAGGACATGCCTATACTGCAAAGCCGTATTCGAGATCTCTTCGAGGGAGATTTTAATTTGGTCGTGGTAATACAAGTTATGCTGGTTCGTCAAGTCCAGCCTTGCAAACGCCGGCCCCTTCTCTTGTGGGAGTTCAACCCAGAAGGACCGCGTGCCATTCAAAGTTTCCTCGGCCTGACGCACGAGGAGATGTACAAGTCATTCTTCGGACCTCAAATAGAGTGTCCGGATGCTACTGAGGACGTGGGCCTGAGCAGTAACCGCGCCGCCGAACAAGTAAGAAATCCTCTAGCCGAACACACTGTCCTTTATTCATCATGAAGTTATTTCTGAGAGATCGCTCTTTGACCAGGACTGGCTAACAAAGGCGAAGATGATTCGGTGTTCGGCCCCCCTCCCTGAGGGTTTGGAAAATCCGGTATTGGAAAAGATGCTCGAGCTCGCACCTTGCCCGGAGCCCTCAAAGGAAGATACATGGGGGGATAATATGGGCGGAAGCGGGCCCCCATCGCTGCCAGTTCCAACCGAGGGAATGAGCGCCTCCTTAAAGGAGGATAACCGGGGGAGGAAGAGGACTGCTTCCGAGGATCCGGAAGCCAAGGCCTCCAAACGAGAGAAGAAGTCCAACAGAGGGTCCTGCCTTGGGGGGTGCTCTTGCCGCACAAAGTTCGCGGGGGGATCAGCTCTCCAACGAGTCGTAAGTGATCCAAAAAATACTTTAATAGTGAAGGTATACTATCTTTCTTCTAAGAAAATAACCGCCGCATATATCTTGCAGTTCAGGTCTTAGCCCTTCTCAGCTGAGCTCGTCTTCGGGGGATCTTCTTCCGGAGATGATGGAGAGCGAAACACCTCCCCCGGACTCCTCCGCTCAAGAAGCGGGTGACCCCGAAGTGTCGTCACGGAGGGCCTCTCCGGATCCGGTGAGGCCAGAAGATAATCCCATAGATCCCCGAAGTCCCCAGCGTCCGGCTCCCGAAGAGAGCAAACAAAAGAGTCCGACACTGTCTGGTATGCGGTCGGACGTTCTGAGGGAGCTGTTGGGGCGAGCGGCCATCTCAGAAGAACACCGTACGCTGATGGATACGGTGATGGAAAGAATTTCGTCCACCGAAAGCGGATTACATGAAGCCTTTATGAGTCTACTGACAGGCTTTGAGGTATGTGAAATAATATGTGATAGTACCGCACATGTTAGGTGTGCCCTGTGTAGATAGTAGCCCCTGAGACTCTGGTTTTCGTCGAGAACGGCGGCGAACAGAGGATCATAGTCCCAGGCAATAACCAGACTGCCTTTATGTGCAGGTCGTGGAAGCTCCGGTGGCTAGCCGGACTAGTGAGTTTGCCAAATTAAAACGGCAACTGGATGCGGCAGACGCCGACATCGAGCTTGTTAACAAGCGGCTTGACGAATCACAGGGTAAGTAATGTTTTCTGGTGAATGTCACACAATAAGAGCAGCATGATGCCAGTATCTTTAATATGTTGTGACTGCAGACGGAGCTGCCACCATGGAGACCCTTCAGGCGGAACTCGCCCGAGCCAAGGAACAAGCGAGGGTTAGTAATGCGGTTGCTTTGAAGGCGGCCGAAGAGTTAAGAGCCGAGAAGGCCGCCCATTGCGAAAGCAAAGGAAAGATGGCCAAAATGGCCGTAGAATTAAAAGGCACTGCCGACCGTTGCCCGTTCCTTGAAGAAGAGAATCGAGTGAAGGCAGCGGACCTTGAGAAGGCCACTATGGCGACCAAAGACAGTCGCTCTGCTATGAGGGCGAAGAAGGAGTTGCGCGAAGCCGGGGATAATGCGGCTGGGAAGCCCTTTCTGCTGCGGAGGAAGTTCGGAGATCCGCGGTATGCCCCTCTGGATTGGCTGTGGAGTTCGGCAGACGCATATATGGACTTGGCGGCGAGCGCTGTCGATGCGGTCGAATATTTCCAAGATCAATCAGATCATGAAGTGGACAAGCTATTCTGGTCGCAATTCAACGTTCCAGAGCGTCCGCTTCCCTTGACTGATCAGCTAGCCGAATGGCCCGAACTTAATATGTTGTCCAGACTCTCCATGAGGTTTGTTGTAGATCATTTGTGGCCGGAGAAGCCGAAGCCAAACAGCTATTTCAGCTTAGTGCAGCAGTTCCTTGGTGCGGTGCCGTGCATCAACGCGATGAAGAGGTCGGCGTGCATAGAAGGCTCGCGGATGGCCTTTGCCCGTATCAAGGCATACTGGGCGGAGATGGATGCTACCACTGTTGCGGCGCAAGGTTCGGCCATAGGCCGAGTAGCTGCCGAGCACTATTTTGAAGAGGTTCTTGAGGGTGCTCGTTTGATAGAGTCCCGGTACTCGAAGAATATTATGTTTGAATGACATGTATTCCCATTGTAAACACAATGTTTTTATGAAATATAGTAAGGCTGTATTTATACTTTTGCCGGAAAGTAATGTGATGCCTCATGTGCGGCTGTTTGTGTATATATGTATATAACCTGAAAGATTGCAGTCATCGGCTTCAACCCCCACACATATAATGCGGAGGTGCTCGCAAAAAACGCGTGTTCACACTTAACCCAACATCTTGGTCCTATTAAGGAGGTGATAGCACAGCGAACGAGGCAACCGGACTATAATGCTTTAACACTTTCACTTAGCCATAGGAGTTTGAAAGTGGGGCTACTAGATAGCCCCAAGTGGCTCCGCACTCTCCCGATCTCGGGGTGTGTACATGCCTGGCCAGAAAAAGGCCCTTCGATAAGGCAGAGGAATTCTAACATTCCGATAGGTCATTGAGTGGTTGACCAGTCTCACGCTATATCATGACAGTCAGTTTTCGGCTTTCTCTACTAAGGTGCTCGTCCGGATGAACCAGGGCACAATCGCAGTAGTTCTCCTGGTGATGCCTTAGCCGATAAAGCGGAACGTAAGGCACCAAAACACAGGAGCCAGGCAAACCCAACATTTGACCAAAGACAATGATTCGGAGCTGATGCATATAAGGCCAAACTCGCGACGCTGAACACTCCCTAAGGTATTCGGTCTTTATGGTATAGATCGGGCCTAAATAGTTCCCTTTGTAAGAAGCCCCTTGTGTCCAGGTACGTGCATTATTCTGACGTGGCCACATGCCAAGACGTCAGCATCCTTCTCAATTGTACTTCGAATTCGAGGGATGTGTATCAACAAGAGACAGTAAAAAAGGTTTACGCAGGGTCTTAATCTAAAAAGAATCCTTGGAGCGGGTCCCTGCTGCACGTCTGCGCCTGTGTCTCTGTTGTGCCGTATCCTGGACGGGTGTAGCACGATGATCATCTGTAAAAGAGAGGAACTTAGGTGAAAAAGTTGTCGTGCAAAAAGATAGTTTTTAAAGAAACCATGTATAACTAAAAATGAGTAGAAATTGCCACTTGTCTGCGCGCGTTGAGCCCCTTGTATTTGTAATAGGGGTGTGGCCATCAATCCGGTACAAATTACATATAGCAGCGTCGGACTCGTCTAACCGCGTCCGTGGTCTTGATGACCTATCAAATGCTTTAGTTGGTGAGGCCATTTTTAGTGTGCGGCTGCCAAGTCAGTCGCATTCTCTTCGGCGCGCAAAGATCGCTTAATGCTTCCGTTCACTGTAATGATGTCGCGTGGACCGGGCATCTTGAGCGTCAGGGAAGCGTAATGTGGTATTCCATTAAAGCGAGCAAAATCTTCGCGTCCAAGTAGTGCTTGATAGCCACTTTGAAACGGAGCGATGTGGAAGGTTAAATGTTCGCTACAGAAGTTATCGGGGAAGCCGAATATAACCTTTAGCAGCAGGGAGCCCGTGCAATGAGCCCCTGGGCCTGGCGTTACTCCTTTAAAGGTAGTATTGCTATGGCAAATTTTCATTGGGTCTATCCCCATTTCGCGGATTGTATCCTGGTATATCAGGTTGAGACTGCTGCCACCGTCCATCAGGACTCGTGTGAAGTGGTATCCGTCAATTATTGGGTCTAATACTAGGGTAGCCCATCCTGCACGCCGGATACTTGCTGAGTAATCATGATGGTTGAAAGTGATCGGTTGAGACGACCAGTGGCAGGACTCCGCGGTGATATGCCTTTGGGCATATTTTTCTGGGAGTGTCGTTTTGTTTCTCCCCTTGATCACGTGTAACACGTTTACTGTTTTGACTTCTGGTGGAAATTTATTTTGCTCCCCAGTGTCTTGCTTGAGAGGCTCTTCCTCGTCTTCGCTTGGTGTATCCTTCCCCTTGTGTACGACGTTGAGCTTGCCGGACTGCTTGAAGACCCAACATTCTCTGTGGGTATGATTAGCGGGTTTACTAGGGGTGCTATGGATCTGACATATTTGGTCCAGAATTTTGTTTAGGCTGGATAGTTCGTCTCTGGCGCCTTTAGAGGGCGGCTTTTGCTGACCTGGCCGAGAGCTTTTGAATCCAGCGTTTACTGCCGTGCTCTTCGTGGTGTCTTCTTTATTCCGGTGTTTGTTATTGCTGTTGCGCCATGATTTCCCGTTTCCATCTCTAACTTCAGATGTACTGGGGTCGCTAGTGCTGCATCTGGCTAGCCAGCTGTCCTCAGTCACGCAAAAGCGGGTCATGAGGCTTGTTAATGCTGCCATTGTTCTCGGCTTTTCTTGGCCGAGGTGTCTAGCAAGCCATTCGTCACGGACGCTATGCTTAAAAGCTGCCAAGGCTTCGGCGTCCGGACAGTCGACAATTTGGTTCTTTTTAGTAAGAAACTTGTTCCAAAGCTTTCGGGCTGACTCTCCGGGCTATTGAGTTATATGACTCAAATCATCCGCGTCCGAAGGTCGGACATAAGTCCCTTGAAAATTTGCCCGAAAAGCGTCTTCGAGCTCTTCCCAGCTTCCAATGGAGTTTTCGGGGAGGCTTTTAAGCCAGTGACGAGCTGGCCCTTTGAGCTTGAGGGGTAAGTACTTGATGGCGTGGAGATCATCTCCTCGAGCCATATGGAAATGGAGGATATAGTCCTCAATCCAGACCCCAGGGTCTGTTGTTCCGTCGTATGCCTCTATGTTTACGGGTTTGAATCCCTCTGGAAATTCATGGTCCAGCACCTCATTGGTGAAACATAGGAGGTGTGCGGCACCCCTGTATCTGGGTGTACCACGTTGTTTGGATGTTTGTTGTGTTACATCGTATGCTGGGGCGCGCTTGCGTGGTCCATAGATGGATCTGGTTGCGCCGTCCTTTTGGTGCGAGCCCTCGCATGGATCGCGTATTGGCTTGTGAGTGGCGTTGTTTGCCGCTCTATGTTGGCCGTGAGGTCGTCTATCCGGCCAGGTGGCCGTTTTGATTTTTGGTTGTGGGGGTCTGAGGCCTCCTCATCAAATTCAGGTAGCAACTTCCGCTTTGGGTAGCTCTTGGTGGGGCGATTGCCGCCGTACTTCGCTGCTGTGTTGAGTACTTTACGCCATATGATTTGGAGTGTGTCCTGCGCAGTCTTGAGCCTTTGCTTCTGCTTTTTCAGACTCCTCGCGGTGGCAACAAGCCTTTGACGGGCATTCTGCTGCTCCGGGTGCCTGTCCGGCGTTATGTCGTCCGGACTATTATCTTTGACAGAATTGGTTTGTTCGGTTTGATTCTCCGTATTGCCGTGGTCCGGCAGTGGTTCGCCCTGCTCCAACGCTGGGTCTGTATGATTGTTATTTCTACCAAGGCGGGATTTGGGCAGCGCTTGCGCCGCCGCTTTGACTGCTTCTCGAGGGAACAAGCCTTCGGTGCGTCCTTCCGTTCCTCGTTGTCGTCTTCTTTTGGTGTGTCCACCATGTATACGTCATATGATGAGGTGGACGTCCAGCGCCCTGTGGGCGGTGGTTCCACTTCACCTCCCGCATCGTTGTCCATACCGTCGATGTCTTCGGAGTTGAAGTCGAGCATGTCGCTTGAGTCATCGACAGTGGCTATTAAGTGGGTGGTGGGTGGGCGTCGAATTTCTTCGTCGTCCGCATCCCAATCCTGTTGGCCATAATCCGGCCAGGGCTCTCCTGACAAAGAGAGAGACCTTAGTGAATTCAGAATGTCGCCGAAGGGCGAGTGCTGAAAGATATCTGCGGCGGTGAATTCCATGATCGGCGCCCAATCGGATTTGATTGGCAGGGGCGCGGGCGGTTCGGAGTCAGAAAAAGAGTCCGGCACCTTGGAGTCACAGGCTGCGCAGAGGATTATGCTGGTGTTTGGCTCGATTGCCGTTGAGACTGCAGCCCCTGAGGCGGTGTCTAACCACCCGTCCTCGATTGGCGTAGTTGGCTCCGAGCTAGGGGTCGGAGCTGATGCGGGCGCGGCCTCTGGGGTACTGTTCGGCGGTAGAGCTAGGTCATACCCATCGCGATAGTGCGACGCGCCCGGCTGTGGCTCGAATCCGTCGAAGATCAAGTCTCTGTGGATGTCGGCCGTGTAGTTCAAACTTCCAAATCTGACCTGACGGCCAGGGGCGTAGCTTTCGATCTGCTCCAGATGGCCAAGCGAATTAGCCCGCAGTGCAAAGCTGCTGAATACAAAGATCTGTCTGGGGAGAAAAGTCTCACCCTGGACCGCATCGCTATCGATGATAGTAGGAGCCATCAAGCCTAACAGCGACGACACAGAGGAACTCTCAATGAAAGCACCAATGTCGGTGTCAAAACTGGTGGATCTCGGGTAGGGGGTCCCGAACTCTGTGTCTAGGCCGGATGGTAACAGGAGGCAGGGGACACGATGTTTTACCCAGGTTCGGGCCCTCTTGATGGAGGTAAAACCCTACGTCCTGCTTGATTAATATTGATGATATGGGTAGTACAAGAGTAGATCTACCACGAGATTAGAGAGGCTAAACCCTAGAAGCTAGCCTATGGTATGATTGTATGTTGTGATTGTTGTCCTACAGACTAAAACCCTTCGGTTTATATAGACACCGGAGAGGGTTAGGGTTACACAAGGTCGGTTACAAAGGAGGAGATATCCATATCCGTACTGCCTAGCTTGCCTTCCACGCCAAGTAGAGTCCCATCCGGACAGGAGACGAAGTCTTCAATCTTGTATCATCATAGTCCAACAGTCTGGCCAAAGCATATAGTCCGGCTGTCCGAGGACCCCCTAATCCAGGACTCCCTCAATGTGTATTACTGAGAGGGCCCAGAGATACCTCTCCGATGCTCGGAGTGACAAATCCTAATCTCGATCTATGTCAACTCAATAAACACCTTTGGAGATACCTATAGAGCATCTTTATGATCACCCATTTACATTGTGACATTTGATAGCACACATGGTATTCCTCCGGTATCCGGGAGTTGCATAATCTCATAGTCGGAGGAATATGTATTTGACATGAAGAAAGCAATAGCAATAAACTCAACGATCAATATGCTAAGCTAACGGATGGGTCTTGTCCATCACATCATTCTCCTAATGATGTGATCCCATCATCAAATGACAACCATGGCTATGGTTAGGAAACCTTAACCATCTTTGATCAACGAGCTAGTCTAGTAGAGGCTCACTAGGGACACGGTATTTGTTTATGTATCCACACATGTATTTAAGTTTCCGGTCAATAAAATTCTAGCATGAATAATAAACCTTTATCATGATTTTAGGAAATATAATAATAACCAATTTATTATTGTGTCAGGACCCCGATTCCAAGTCACAACGATCTAGCCGGTAACACCTCATATCACATTGCGTCCTCACGCACGGTATCCCACGGGTGTCGCCTTACCATGGCCCGGGACCGTTTGCGCCTTTTGGCTCACGTATATGATGGTGTCGCTAGCATCCATATGACAGAGAACCCGGGCCGACATGGCTAGTCGTGAACCCAAAGCGGCACAGGCCTATGGAGACAGGCATACATGAATCACATCAAGCATGTCGGTCATCAGCGAGTGATTTCGGGCTGTAGCACTGGGCTAACAGGACTCCAGGGAACCCGGGCTGTAGCAGGCTAGGCAGGACTCCGGATGTCACCGCAGGACTCCAGGGAATCCTCGGTACTCACACTTATCTTGAGTCTTTTAGTAGTAACCATTAACTTGTCTATGAACTGTATAGGCAACCAAGTAGTCCTTTACCGCGGACGCGGCTATTCGAATAGTTTTATACCCTGCACGGGTGTACTTCGTCACACATGTTTCCACCACTTAGCGTCTGCACACGACATGTGCTCGGCAGACTTCAAGCGAAAACCGACGTGGGTGTAGACCACGACCTGACTAACCTCACAAGTCTCTAGTCCAGGTTTATCGCCTATTCAGGTTCCATCCGCAAGGAAATCCAGCCGGGGTGTCCTCAACGGCCCCAAACGATGTGTACAGGGTCCCGAGACGCCAAACGGGCGCCCGGCATACCCGGCCACAGTGTATCTACCGCATCATAGCCCACCCTTAGGGTCAGCGCTACGCACGGCCGCCAACACATAACCTACAAACACCAGAAACTAGTTGCAACTGCTGGACAGAGGGCGAGAGGGGTCAGTAAGTCGAGCGGGGTCATATTTCAGGGCCCAATGTGTGGTAGTAGCTAAATCTTAAATCACGCATACAGATCTCAGTTCTTATGGACGGCCTCAATGAAACAACCAACCATGTACTCCTACATGGCCTCTCATCGATACCTTTACCAAAACATGTTCAACACATCCCTCACATTACCGACATAATCATTTCACTCTAGCCCATCACCCGAATGGACCAGACCTGACATAACTCTAAGCATAGCAGGCATAGCAAGGTAGGAATCACATACATGGCTCAATCAACTCCTACACATGCTAGTGGGTTTCATCTAGTTACTGTGGCAATGACAGGTCATGCAGAGGATAAGGGTTTAACTACCGTAGCACACAGCAGTTTGAAACGCGTTATCTTAATGCAGTAAACAAGAGCAGAGGCAAGAACATGGGTTTGTATCAGAATGATCAATGGGTTGCTTGCCTGTTGTAGTGGTAGTAGGGTACTGCCCTTCAGACGGATACTCGGGGTTATCCTCGAAGGCAGAACCTACCACGAAAGACACACCGAACATAATCAACACATGACAATATGCAACAATATGATGCATGGTATGACATGGTAAAATGAATGTGTCTTGGCCTAATGCAAGCTAAAACAGGATGGAATGAACTCATTTGAATCAAAGATTCAAATGTTAGCTCATTTAACATGGCCTTATTAGTGCATTACCTTATTCTTCTTAAACAGCAAGGTTAACTTGTTTTGTCATGCATGAAACCATTACAGATGGATAGATTGATTTTTTCTGATCATTTTTCATATATAAATCTTTGCATTTGGAGCTATGGTTGATTTTCTATGATTTTTAGAAGTTTTGGCTATTTTCTGGAATTTCCTATTAAAGAATAAATCCAGTAATTGAATTAATGCGTCAGCATGACATAGGTGTGACGTCAGCGGTCAACTGGGTCGGCCAGGTCAAACCTGACTGGTGGGCCCTGTCTGTCAGTGCCACAACTGATTAACAGAATTAAATTAACACTAAATTAGCTGTCAGTGGGGCCTGGGCCCACATGTCAGTGACTAAACTAATTAAATTTAGTTAAAACTAATCCTAAACTAATTAGCAGACCGGCCCCACCTGTCATAGACTCAGGGGGGTCAACCTAGGCCCACACAAGGGTCAAACAGAGTCAAACTCGTCGGTGTCTAGCCGCCGGCGAGGCCAGACGCGGCGGAGCAGTGCGGGATTTGCACTCCGGCGACCAAATGGGCGGCGGAGACTATCTACGTGATGCGGGGAGGAAGCCGCGTCGAGTGGTGGCAGTGGGTGGAGCTGGGGTGGCTGAAAACGTCGCCGGCAACGAGTTTGGCGGCGGCCGGAGCTCGGGTGAGGTCGAGCTAGTCGCTAGGGGGCACGGCGAGGGGCGTGCGGGGGTGCTACGGGCTCCTGCGAGTGCGTGGAAGACGAAGGCCTGCTCGGTGGCGTCCCAACGTGGCTATGGCCACGACGGCGACGTTCGGTGGCGGCGGCGAGCTTCGGCTTCGATGGCAGAGGTGGTTAGAGGACGCGGAAACGGTGGCGGAGCTCACAGCGGTTGCAGGGGAGCGAACGGCGAGCTTGGGGAAGGGCTGGAGCGAGCGGGGCGGCGAAGGGGATCTCCGGTGGCCAGAGTTGAGGACGAGCTCGGTGCAGCGTCTCCGGGGCGAGCGAGCACTCGGGGCTCGGCCTACTTGATGTAGTCGACGACGGCGGAGCTTCCTGGCATGACGGGGCAACGAATGGACGATGGTGGCTGCGGTGAAGCTTGTCGGTGGCGACGGCTGTGCTCGGCAGCAAGATGGGGAGGGAGCCAGAGAGGGGGAGAGGCCACGAGGAGAGTGGGAAGAAAGTGAGGGAGACGTGGGGGTCGGCGTGGCACTCGTGGACGCCTCCAGGGCGTCGGCGGAAGCAGGAGGTGGCCGGCGTGTGGCCGCGGGCGCCGGCCACGCGCTCCTCGTCCTCCTGGCGAGAGGAGGGGGACGACTGGCATGAGCCAGTGGACTGGGCCGAGCTGGGTGGCCTGGTGGGCTGCGCCAGGTAAGTCCCTGTTCATTCTCTCCTTTTCTGTTTATTTATTTATTTATTATTTCTATAACTTCAGGGCTTTATTAAAAATGCCAGGGCATTACCAAAAATCATAAAATTAATGATGGCCACTGCTTAGAATATATCCAACAGCAAACATTTTAGTTTATGATTATTTGAGCATTTAAAATATTTTATAGCATTTAAATGCCCAAATGCAAATACCATAAGGATTAATCCAATGACCTTTGACGTCCTAGAAAAATGTGCACCATTTTTGTCAAAGATTTTAACCCAAAACAAAAAGGGTGGGCTTTTTAGAAGGGCATTTCAGGTTCATTGGAAAAGTTTTTAGTAAACCCTAGTTGTTCCAGGGGGGTGCTGGGGGTTCTGTCTTCCCCATTTCAAATTTAAGAGGAATTTAAACATGATGCACACTCTAATGCTTGAACTAGCTAGGGTGTGACAACTCACCCCCACTCAAAAGAATCTCGTCCCGAGATTTAGGATCCTTCGGAAAGAAGGTGGGGTACTCGAGTCGAAGACGATCCTCCCTTTCCCAAGTGGCTTCTTTCTCGGAATGGTGTGACCATTGAACCTTGAGAAACTTGATATTATGACGTCGAGTGGTACGCTCGGCTTGATCAAGGATACAAACGGGATATTCCCGATATGAGAGGTTATCTTGTAGATCAAGCGTTTCGTGGTCCACTCCACGGATAGGATCCGCGAAGCAACGCCTGAGTTGAGAAACGTGGAAGACATCGTGAACTCTGGAAAGATGCGAAGGTAGTTCCAATTGGTAGGCAACTTCTCCTCGTTTGGCAAGAATGCGAAAGGGTCCAATGTAACGAGGAGCCAATTTGCCTTTGATACCGAAACGATGGGTTCCCTTTAACGGAGTAACCCGAAGGTAAGCCTTATCGCCGACTTCATAAGTCATAAGCTTATGTTTACGATCATATTGACTCTTTTGACGAGATTGGGTTGTTTTCAATTTCTCATGAATAACACAAACCTGCTCTTCTGCTTCCTGAATCATATCCGGGCCAAAGAGTTGTCTTTCCCCGGTTTCTGACCAGTTAAGAGGCGTTCGACATTTTCGTCCATAGAGAACTTTGAAAGGAGCCTTGCCCAACCTAGCTTTATTACTATTGTTATAAGCAAACTCCGCGAATGGAAGGCATTTCTCCCAACCCATTCCGAACAAGATGACAGAAGCTCGGAGCATATCTTCCAGAATTTGATTGACTCGCTCTACTTGACCACTTGATTGAGGATGGAAGGCGGTGCTAAAAGAGAGACGGGTTCCCATAGCATTTTGGAAACTTTCCCAAAATCGAGAGGTGAAGAGACTCCCACGGTCTGAGTTAATTTCCAATGGGACACCATGAAGTGACACTATTCGGGAGATGTATAACTCAGCTAACTGGCTAGCGGGGATACTCTCACGAACAGGTAGAAAGTGGGCTACTTTGGAAAGACGGTCGATCACGACGAAGATGGCATTATTCCCTCTCTTGGTCCTAGGAAACCCAGTGATGAAATCCATACTGATTTTATCCCATTTCCATTCAGGAATAGCCAAAGGTTGAAGGGTGCCGACAGGCCGGTGATGCTCTGCTTTGACACGACGACAAACGTCGCAACTAGCAATGTATTGAGCGATTTCTCTCTTCATCCTAGTCCACCAAAACCTCTGGCGTAGGTCTTGATACATCTTGGTACTACCGGGATGAATGGTGAGAGGGGATTCATGAGCTTCCGTGAGAATCAACTGGCGTAGATGTTGTTTCTTGGGAACCACCAAACAGTTCTCGAAGAATACAGCACCCCGCTCATCCATGGAAAAACATTTAGCAACTCCGCTAGCAATGTTTTCCTTAATCCGGAATATGCCCTTATCACGCTTCTGGGCAGCTATGATTTGATCCATAAGGGTAGGTTTCGCCACCAGGGTGGATAGAAAACCTCGAGGAACAATGTGAAGATTAAGCTTATGAAATTCCTCATGGAGAAGTGGTTGGCTTTGGTGTAACATCAGGTTGTTACAATAAGATTTACGACTTAGCGCATCAGCCATGACATTGGCTTTGCCCGGGGTGTAAGTTATTCCTAAGTCGTAATCCGAGATCAACTCGACCCAACGTCGTTGCCTGAGATTCAAATCCGGTTGGGTGAAGATATATTTCAAACTTTGGTGATCGGTGAAGATCTCGCAACGATTACCAAGGAGGTAATGTCGCCAAGTTTTGAGTGCATGGACTACAGCTGCAAGCTCTAGATCATGTGTGGGATAGTTTTCCTCATGTGGGTGTAATTGCCGTGAAGCATAGGCAATTACTTGATGATCCTGCATGAGTATGCAACCTAGTCCTTGTCGCGAGGCGTCGCAATAGATAATGAAGTCCTTGGAGAAATCTGGTGGTACTAGTACGGGAGCAGATGTCAGGCGTCTTTTCAGTTCCTGAAAACTGAACTCGCACTGTGGAGTCCACTCGAACTTTTTATCTTTCTTGAGGAATTCAGTTAGAGGTTTAGCAACCTTGGAGAAATTCTCGACGAAGCGACGGCAGTAGCTCGCTAAGCCAAGGAAGCTCCAAACTTGCTTGACCATCTCAGGTGGAGTGCAATCAAGGACAACTTGAACTCGCTCGGGATTGACAGCAATACCCTTACCAGAGATTACATGGCCTAGATAGGTCACTTCTGGCAACCAAAATTCACACTTGGAGAATTTGGCATAAAGGCGATGCTCTCGAAGTTTCATCAATACCAGCCTTAGATGTTCGGCATGTTCCTCTTCATTCTTGGAGTAGATGAGTATGTCATCAAGGTATACTACGACGAATTTATCCAAGTACTCCATGAAGACCGAGTTCATTAACCAAGAGAAGGTAGCTGGGGCATTGGTTAAACCGAAGGACATAACGGTGTACTCGTATTGGCCATAACAAGTAACAAAGGCCGTTTTGGGAATGTCCCCGTTTCTGATTTTGATCTGATGGTAGCCTAACCTCAAATCCATCTTGGAAAAGACTGAGGATCCAGTGAGCTGATCATACAGATCGTTGATCCTGGGAAGCGGATACTTGTTCTTGATGGTGACCAGGTTGACAGGTCGGTAATCTACAACCATTCGATCCGTTCCATCCTTCTTCTTGACGAAGAGGACGGGGCAAGCCCAAGCAGAGGAACTAGGATGGATGAAACCCTTTTTCAAGGACTCATCGAGTTGATTCTTAAGCTCGGCTAGTTCTAAGGGTGCCATCTTGTAGGGTCTCCTAGAAATTGGAACGGTTCCTGGGACAAGGTCTATCACAAACTCGACATCCCTGTCAGGTGGAACACCTGGCAGTTCTTCGGGAAAGACATCCGGGAAGTCCCGGACTACCGGAACATCCTCAAGGTCTGGAAGGGGGTTGGCATTTAGGGAGTAAAGCTGGCGCTTGGCCACTCGAGTTAAGACATTGACTCTCTTGCCCGATGGATGAGTAAGTTGAACGGTTCTAGTGGCACAATCAATCTTAGCATAATGAGTTGACATCCAGTCCATACCCAAGATGATGTTTATGTCCGAGCACTTGAGAGCTATTAAGGATGCAAGGAAGACAAGTCTATAGACAAGAATTTCGTTCCCATGGCTTACTCTAGAAGTTTGCCATCTAGAGCCAGGGGTTTGAATTTCCATGGTAGAGGGCATGTCACAGAATGTCGTGTTATGCAATCGAGCATAGTTCTCGGATATGAATGAATGAGATGCTCCAGTATCGAGAAGAACAGACGCCGGATGGCAATTAACAAGGAGCGTACCAAGGACGACGTTAGGATCCTCATGAGCCTCCTCGGCTGAAACATAGTTGACATGGCCACGTGCAGTGGTGACCGGCTTGGCGTAGAATGTCTTTCCCACTGACTTACCACGGCCAACGGACTTTCCAGTCTGATTGGGGTTGTTCTGGGGACACTCTCGACTATAGTGACCCGGCTCTCCACACTTGAAGCATGTCACCACATTGGGGCGTGCAGCAGCATTAGCAGCGGGGCCACCATAGGGCTTGGGCGGTGCAAACTGCTGGTTGGGACGAGGCGCCTCAAAGGATGGCCTCGGAATGAACCTGGGTGGCAGTGTCGTGCTTGGGATCCACACCCGGCGCTTCTGAGCCCAGAGCCGGATGAAGAGCCAAAATCACGAGAGTGCTTGCGTGAAGCGTCATAGTCAGACTAGCCTGACTCAGCACTGATGGCTTTATTGACCAACTTCTGAAAAGATGTGCACTCGTGCAGACGAAGATCGCGCGAAGCTCAGGGCTAAGTCCCTTACGGAACCTTGCCTGCTTCTTAGCGTCGGTAGATACCTCTTCAGGAGCATAACGTGCCAGATTCCCAAATTCACGACTATAAGCATCCACAGTCAGTCTTCCTTGGGTGAAATTGCAGAACTCCTCCCTCTTGTGATCTATGAGACCTTTCGGAATGTGATGCTCACGGAAAGCCTCACTGAATTCAGCCCAAGTAGTGATTTGGCCGATTGGGCGCATAGCTTCAAAATTTTCCCACCAAAGGCTAGCAGGGCCTTCGAGATGGTAGGCAGCGTAAGTAACTTTATCAGCTTCGGCTACGTTGGCAGAACGTAGCTTGTGGGTGATGCTGCGAAGCCAGTCATCCGCATCGAGGGGCTCGACAAAATGGTTAAACTATGGTGGGTACAGCTTGATAAAGTCATTGATTGACACCAAGTCATTTCGCGGATGGCGTGCAGTGTTTTGCTCAATCCGCTCCAGCAGGCGGTTAGTCTCACGCTTGTTCCTTTCCGCCTCCAGCATCACTTCGGCTAGGGAAGGCGGGTGAGGCAGATTTTCACCCCTAGCTGCACTGGCTTCCCCCTGCTCCAGGGCAGCAGGGTTGCTGCGGGTGTTGACCATCCTAGGAGGAAACAAGACAACGGTTTAGATAAGGATGGCACAACTTAGCAAGGAAGTGCAGAATGTAATGGATAACATGGAATGCTAAGATGTTCATTGCACGACATGGTAATATAGAAACTGCCATATATATACCATTGGTCATACACACCGTACATAGTTTAGTACAAGCCCAAGCTAGAGTACAACTACGGTGAAAGACATTACATCTCATCGGAGACATTCCAAGCTCCTATACATTATTTGTCTACACCTCCGGAATCGATTACACACAAAGTCATATTCCACAAGTCACGCAGGACAGTGAAGATACAACTATTACAATACTAGTGGTACTACTGCTAACTCAGACGGCTCCGTAGTAGTCCTCATAGAAGTCACCTCCATAGCCTAGAAGTTCAACGTGATCATCCGGGAACAGACAGTCCTGAGGAGCTTGTGGACCAAAGGGGCTAGGGTGAGGTCTTGGACCAACAAACGGTGGCCTGCGGGGACCACGGGGTGGGGTGATGCCTCCCACATCACGCCAATCCACCATGTCTGGCAGAGCAGATCTCACAGGATACAGATCCCTTGTATCCATACATCCAGCTTGCACCGCAGGTGCAAACCGAGTCAATGTGGCCCAATGATCAGCACGGGTATTGAAAAGCTCCAGCCTCAAGGCCCGATTCTCTCGGTCCTTATCTTCGAGCATCTCGGCAGTGGTACGAGTTAATGAGTCCTCCTGAGTGGAGTCAGCATAGATAGCCTGGAGATACCCTTGCGCTCCCGGAAGTGAAGCTGGCATGTAACGGAAGTCGGTGTTCCGAAGCAGGCCAGTCCGGACTCGCATGATGGTCATCATGGAATAGGCAGCATCCTGCATAGCCATCTCAACAGTAACCCCGAGTCCATAGGAACAGTGGAGGGGCTCGGTAGATCCAGGATAAGAAGGAAATATCCTGATGGTGCAGAAATATTGGCTTTGATTAAAGTATCGAAACTGCTCTTCGACAGTGTATTCGGGATACCAACGGTAACCCGTCTCAATCATTACCCGGACTAACATAGCAGTATGACCGGGCACATCGAGGCACCGGGTCGGGCGAACCACTTGGTTTTGAGCACGAGTGGCCATCTGAAAGCACAATCACAATGCAAAGACATTAGAATTTCTAGGGAAAATTGGACAGCATAACGGCTGTAAATGCTCAGAAAAAGATTTGAGACATTCACAACAGTTTGCAATACCACTCAACAACATCATATCAAGATTCTGATTCAACTGGCAACATACTAAAATAGTAGAAACTGTACTGAGGCTTGTAACAACAATCCTATAAGCTACTACGGATTAGTAACATGTGAACCTGATAGAAGGAGAGAGCCTAGTCCTTAACCCACGTTGAATGAGAAGAAAATAACTCAGATCAGAGGGCATAAGGTAAAGGAGTAAAAGAGCCTTACGTTCCCTCCCACAATCAATTCCCCTACATATAACTAAATCATTTCTAGACTCGACATCAACCAGTTTGGCTCAACGAACCTACAGGCAGTCCGGCTCTGATGCCAACGCTGTTAGGACCCCGATTCCAAGTCACATCGATCTAGCCGGTAACACCTCATATCACATTGCGGCCTCACGCACGGTATCCCACGGGTGTCGCCTTACCATGGCCCGGGACCGTTTGCGCCTTTTGGCTCACGTATATGATAGTGTCGCTAGCATCCATATGACAGAGAACCCGGGCCGACATTGCTAGTCATGAACCCAAAGCGGCACAGGCCTATGGAGACAGGCATACATGAAACACATCGAGCATGTCGGTCATCAGCGAGTGATTCCGGGCTGTAGCACTGGGCTAACAGGACTCCAGGGAACCCGGGCTGTAGCAGGCTAGGCAGGACTCCGGATGTCACCGCGTGACATTTCCCCGAAGGGACAGACATAGGAACGAAGTGAAACACATGCCGGCCAGTCAAGTGTCCTGAGCAGTAGTGTTGGGCTAGCAGGACTCCGGTGAACCGGGCTGTAGAGGACTACTATGGCTCAAGGAACACTAGACTACATTTCCCCATAAGAAAGGCTGCCAAGGATAAACAACTAGATTGTCGGATCCCACTCATACCAAGCATTTCAATCATACACACAATATGCCCGATATGAGTACATACAACATGGCATCACAACAAAACTCTACAACTCAAGTACTTTATTTAAAGGCTCCAGAGAGCCATACATAACATGTTCATACAGGTAGGGGTCACATGACCCGACACTCAAGTCATACAAGCATACAAGCACAAGCGGAAGTAAATAGTCTGAGTACAGACACTAGAAAGCAAGAAGGCTTCTGAAGCCTGTCTATCTACATAGGGCCCTCCATGGCTAGGATCACCACCTGGGTGGCTAGTCACTCGTAGACATCAAGGTCTACGTAGAACCCATCGGAGGGGGCGGTGTTGTCATCTGAAAACAGTAATTAAGCAAACATGAGTACAAAGGTACTCAGCAAGTCTTACAACAGAACCTACTATACATGCTCATTCTCAAGAAGGTGGTGGGGTTATTGCAGCAAGCCAGCTTTGACTCTTGGCTAGGCTATCCTACGGAACTCCACTAGTAAAATAGATTCGCACACGAGTCCACTACTCACCAGCACAATACTCCACCGTGGATCCTCCCTCATCATCCTACGAGAGGGCCATCCTCGGTACTCACACTTATCTTGAGTCTTTTAGTAGTAACCATTAACTTGTCTATGAACTGTATAGGCAACCAAGTAGTCCTTTACCGCGGACGCGGCTATTCGAATAGTTTTATACCCTGCACGGGTGTACTTCGTCACACATGTTTCCACCACTTAGCGTCTGCACACGACATGTGCTCGGCAGACTTCAAGCGAAAACCGACGTGGGTGTAGACCACGACCTGACTAACCTCACAAGTCTCTAGTCCAGGTTTATCGCCTATTCAGGTTCCATCCGCAAGGAAATCCAGCCGGGGTGTCCTCAACGGCCCCAAACGATGTGTACAGGGTCCCGAGACGCCAAACGGGCGCCCGGCATACCCGGCCACAGTGTATCTACCGCATCATAGCCCACCCTTAGGGTCAGCGCTACGCACGGCCGCCAACACATAACCTACAAACACCAGAAACTAGTTGCAACTGCTGGACAGAGGGCGAGAGGGGTCAGTAAGTCGAGCGGGGTCATATTTCAGGGCCCAATGTGTGGTAGTAGCTAAATCTTAAATCACGCATACAGATCTCAGTTCTTATGGACGGCCTCAATGAAACAACCAACCATGTACTCCTACATGGCCTCTCATCGATACCTTTACCAAAACATGTTCAACACATCCCTCCACATTACCGACATAATCATTTCACTCTAGCCCATCACCCAGATGAACCAGACCTGACACAACTCTAAGCATAGCAGGCATAGCAAGGTAGGAATCACATACATGGCTCAATCAACTCCTACACATGCTAGTGGGTTTCATCTAGTTACTGTGGCAATGACAGGTCATGCAGAGGATAAGGGTTCAACTACCGTAGCACACAGCAGTTTGAAATCGCGTTTGTCTTAATGCAGTAAACAAGAGCAGAGCGAGAACATGGGTTTGTATCGGAATGATCAATGGGTTGCTTGCCTGTTGTAGTGGTAGTAGGGTACTGCCCTTCAGACGGATACTCGGGGTTATCCTCGGAGGCAGAACCTACCACGAAAGACACACCGAACATAATCAACACATGACAATATGCAACAATATGATGCATGCTATGACATGGAAAATGAATGTGTCTTGGCCTAATGCAAGCTAAAACAGGAGGAATGAACTCATTTGAATCAAAGATTCAAATGTTAGCTCATTTAACATGGCCTTATTAGTGCATTACCTTATTCTGCTTAAACAGCAAGGTTAACTTGTTTTGTCATGCATGAAACCATTACAGATGGATAGATTGAATTTTTCTGATCATTTTTCATATATAAATCTTTGCATTTGGAGCTATGGTTGATTTTCTATGATTTTTAGAAGTTTTGGCTATTTTCTGGAATTTCCTATTAAAGAATAAATCCAGTAATTGAATTAATGCGTCAGCATGACATAGGTGTGACGTCAGCGGGTCAACTGGGTCGGCCAGGTCAAACCTGACTGGTGGGCCCTGTCTGTCAGTGACTCACAACTAATTAACAGAATTAAATTAACACTAATTAGCTGTCAGTGGGGCCTGGGCCCACATGTCAGTGACTAAACTAATTAAATTTAGTTAAAACTAATCCTAAACTAATTAGCAGACCGGCCCCACCTGTCATAGACTCAGGGGGGTCAACCTGGGCCCACACAGGGGTCAAACAGAGTCAAACTCGCTGGCGTCTAGCCGCCGGCGAGGCCAGACGCGGCGGAGCAGTGCGGGATTTGCACTCCGGCGACCAAATGGGCGGTGGAGACTATCTACGTGATGCAGGGAGGAAGCTGCGTCGAGTGGTGGCAGTGGGTGGAGCTGGGGTGGTCGGAAACGTCGCCGGCGATGAGTTTGGCGGCGGCCGGAGCTCGGGTGAGGTCGAGCTAGTCGCTAGGGGGCACGGCGAGGGGCGTGCGGGGGTGCTACGGGCTCCTGCGAGTCGTGGAAGACGAAGGCTGCTCGGTGGCGTTCCCAACGTGGCTATGGCCATGACGGCGACGTGCGGTGGCGGCGGCGAGCTTCGGCTTCGATGGCAGAGGTGGTTAGAGGACACGGACGAGCGCGGGGAGAGGGGGAAACGGTGGCGGAGCTCAGAGCGGTTACAGGGGAGCGAACGGCGAGCTCGGGGAAGGGCTGGAGCGAGCGGGGCGGCGAAGGGGATCTCCGGTGGCCAGAGTTGAGGACGAGCTCGGTGCAGCGTCTCCGGGGCGAGCGAGCGCTCGGGGCTCGGCCTACTTGATGTAGTCGACGACGGCGGAGCTTCCTGGCATGACGGGGCAACGAATGGACGATGGTGGCTGCGGTGAAGCTTGTCGATGGCGACGGCTGTGCTCGGCAGCAAGATGGGGAGGGAGCCAGAGAGGGGGAGAGGCCACGAGGAGAGTGGGAAGAAAGTGAGGGAGACGTGGGGGTCGGCATGGCACTCGTGGACGCCTCCAGGGCGTCGGCGGAAGCAGGAGGTGGCCGGCGTGTGGCCGCGGGCGCCGGCCACGCGCTCCTCGTCCTCCTGGCGAGAGGAGGGGGACGACTGGCATGAGCCAGTGGACTGGGCCGAGCCGGGTGGGCTGGTGGGCTGCGCCAGGTAAGTCCCTGTTCTTTCTCTCCTTTTCTGTTTTTTTATTTATTTATTATTTCTGTAACTTCAGGGCTTTATTAAAAATGCCAGGGCATTACCAAAAATCATAAAATTAATCATGGCCACTGCATAGAATATATGCAACAGCAAACATTTTAGTTTATGATTATTTGAGCATTTAAAATATTTTATAGCATTTAAATTCCCAAATGCAAATACCATAAGGATTAATCCAATGACCTTTGATGTCCTAGAAAAATGTGCACCATTTTTGTCAAAGGTTTTAACCCAAAACAAAAAGGGTGGGCTTTTTAGAAGGGCATTTCAGGTTCATTGGAAAAGTTTTTAATAAACCCTAGTTGTTCCAGGGGGTGCTGGGGGTTCTGTCTTCCCCATTTCAAATTTAAGAGGAATTTAAACATGATGCACACTCTAATGCTTGAACTAGCTAGGGTGTGACATATTGCCTCTAGGGCATATTTCCATCAGTCTAATTCAATGCACGGATGGATGCGCCTAGATCTCACGACTGCTTGCACTTCTTTGTCCACTAGAAAATTCCTAGCATTAGTTCAAATTAAAATTTGAGGTTTAGGGTTTCTCGGTTTCATCTCAAATCGACCGAATTGAAGCCCGTCATCACCATTTAGCTTCGGGCATTGCACGCAGTACACTTCGATGAAACCAAATGGTACTGAATTGGTGTCACTGAGTTTTGTATTTCAGTAGCATCATGTGCACTTTGGTGGAACCAGGAGCAGCTTTGGTATGACCAAAATGCAAACCCTAGTTTCAGTTGTTGCCTCGGTACTACCGAGAATTTCAAATCAGTAGCTCCAAAATGCTCTCCATGAAAAATTAAAACCGAAGTTTGAATTCAAATATTTTCAAAAACATCTGTGTTTTGTGATGCTCACCCACTCCACTCTACTTATTCTACTTCACAGGGCCAGTTGTCAGCATGTCAGAAGCTAGTGACAATCAGAATAGGTCGGGTAATCTAAGTGTTGACTTGGATGCAGGAACAAGTGCTGAAGAGAGTTATCATGAGGGATAAAGGAGTTCTCCTAGTTTGCCCCCAGATGCCAGTAGAACAAGGAAGAAGATAAATTATGATGACGATGATGATGAGGAGGATTTTCTTGTTGAATAAGTTATTTCTAAGAATAAGAAAGTTGTGCTTGCAAAGCAATATGACACTGCTGCTAGCTCAAGGCCAGGCCAAGGCAAGTCTATGGCCAAAGTGGCGGGGAAGAAAAGGGAGAGGAAACAAACTGCTCATGTGGTGTCCAAGCCCACATCAATGAGGAGGGAAGATGAACCAATTGCTGATGAGCCCCCTTGAGGGAGTCCTGGATTAGGGGGTCTCTGGACAGCCGGACTATATCCTTTGGCCAGACTGTGGGACTATGAAGATACAAGATTAAAGACTTCGTCTCGTGTCCGGATGGGACTCTATTTGGCGTGGAAGGCAAGCTAGGCAGTACGGATATGGATATCTCCTCCTTTGTAACCGACCTTGTATAACCCTAACCCTCTCCGGTGTCTATATAAACCGGAGGGTTTTAGTCCGTAGGACAACAGACAATCATACCATAGGCTAGCTTCTAGGGTTTAGTCTCTCCGATCTCATGGTAGACCAACTCTTGTAATACTCATATCATCAAGAATAAATCAAGCAGGACGTAGGGTTGTACCTCCATTAAGAGGGCCTGAACCTGGGTAAAACATCATGTCCCCTGCCTCCTGTTACCATCCGCCTTAGACGCACAGTTCAGGACCCCCTACCCGAGATCCGCCGGTTTTGACACCGACATTGGTGCTTTCATTGAGAGTTCCTCTGTGTCGTCGCCGTTAGGCTTGATGGCTCCTTCGATCATCGTTAGCAATGCAGTCCAGGGTGAGACTTTTCTTCCCGGACAGATCTTTGTGTTCGGCGGCTTCGCACTGCGGGCCAACTCGCTTGGCCATCTGGAACAGATCGAAAGTTACGCCCCTGGCCACCAGGTCAGGTTTGGGAGCTTAAACTACATGGCCGATATCCACAGAGACTTGATCTTCGACGGATTCGAGCCTCTGCCTTGTGCGTCACACAGTCACGATGAGTACGATTTAGCTCTACCATCAGACGGTGTTCAGGAGATCGCACCGGGAGCCGCTCCGACCCTCAATTCGGAGTCAGTTGCGCCGTCCATGGACGGGTGGATGGACCCCACCACGGAGGCCTTACCCTCAGCGGCGATCGAGCCGAACATCGACCTTACCCTGCATGAGAGCCGTGTTGTCAGACTGCCGGATCCTTCTCCGGCCACGAACTCCGAACCGCCTGCGCCCGTTCCTAGCGAATCCGATTGGGCGCCGATCATGGAGTTTACCTCCGCGGATATTTTTCAACACTCGCCCTTTGGCGACATACTGAACTCATTAAGGTCTCTCTCCTTGTCAGGAGGATCCTGGCCGAACTATGTCCGGCAGGATTGGGATGCGAATGACGAAGAAATTCGCTGCCCACCCACCACCCACTTAGTAGCCACTGTTGACGACTTAACCGACATGGTCGAATTCGACTCCGAAGACATCGACGGTATGGACGACGATGCGGGAGACAAAGAGGAACCACTGCCCACAGGGCACTGGACAGCCACCTCATTATACGACATATACATGGTGGACACACGCAAAGAAGGCAATGGCGACGAGACAACGGAGGATGACCCCTCCAATAAGCAACCCAAGCGCCAACGTCAGTGGCGCCGCTCTAAGTCCCGCCAAAGCAAAAGTGGTGATACCGGCACAGGAGATAATAACACTCCGGATAGTGCTGAAGATGGCAACAATCCCCTCCAGCACGATCTAGGACAGGAGGATGGGGAGGCCACCCCTCCAGAGAGAGCGGCAGATGGAGAGGCGGAGGATGATAATTACATGCCCCCTCCAAAGACGAGGCAAGCCTCGACGATGACGAATTCGTCGTGCCAGAGGATCCCGTCGAACAAGAGCGCTTCAAGCGCCGACTTATAGCCACGGCAAATAGCCTTAAGAAAAAGCAGCAGCAGCTTCAAGCTGATCAAGATCTGCTAGCTGACAGATGGACTGAAGTCCTGGCGGCCGAGGAATATAAACTCGAACGCCCCTCCAAGAGTTACCCAAAATGCAGGTTGCTACCCCGACTGGAGGAAGAAGGGTATGATGCGGCTGATCGGCCACCTCGTGGCCGCGATAGAGAGGCATTCCAGCCAAAAGCTCAGCCTGCACCCCGACGCCATTCAAATAAAAAGGCATGGGGCAATACGCCAGACTTGCAAGATGTATTGGAGGACAAAGCAAAACATGCAAGATCGATCTACGGATCACGAGGGCGCGCCACTATGCGAGATGATAAACGTCACGCTAGATACAGTAAAAGTAAATCCGGCCGGGCCGAACACAGCGGGCAAGACTCAATGGAGCTGCGTCGCGATATAGCCCAGTACAGAGGCGCCGCACACCCCTTATGCTTCACAGACGAAGTAATGGATCATCAAATCTCAGAGGGTTTCGAACCCATAAATATAGAATCATACGATGGCACAACAGATCCTGCGGTATGGATCGAGGATTTCCTCCTGCACATCCACATGGCCCGCGGTGATGACCTACACGCAATCAAATACCTCCCACTCAAACTTAAAGGACCAGCTCGGCATTGGCTCAAAAGCTTGCCAGCAGAGTCCACTGGCTGTTGGGAAGATCTGGAAGCCGCATTCCTCGACAACTTTCAGGGCACTTATGTGCGACCGCCAGACGCCGATGACCTGAGCAATATAATTCAGCAGCCAGAGGAATCGGCCAGGCAATTCTGGACACGGTTCCTAACAAAGAAAAATCAAATCGTCGACTGTTCGGATGTAGAGGCTCTAGCAGCTTTCAAGCACAACATCCGCGATGAGTGGCTAGCCCGGCACCTTGGTCAGGAAAAGCCGAAATCTATGGCAGCCCTCACGACACTCATGACCCGCTTTTGTGCGGGAGAAGACAGCTGGCTGGCTCGCAGTAACAACATATCAAAGAACCATGGTACTTCGGATACCAAGGACGGCAGTAGCAGATCACGTCGCAACAAACATAAGCGCCGCATTAACAGCGACAATACCGAGGATACGGCAGTCAATGCCGGATTCAAAGGCTCTAAACCCGGTCAGTAGAAAAAGCCATTCAAAAGAAGCACCCCGGGCCCGTCCAGTTTGGACCGTATACTCAATCGCTTGTGTCAAATACATGGCACCCCCGACAAGCCAGCCAACCACACCAATAGGGATTGTTGGGTGTTCAAGCAGGCCGGCAAGTTAATTGCCGAAACCAAAGATAAGGGGCCACATAGCGATGATGAGGAGGAGCCCCGGTAGTCGAATACCGGAGGACAGAAGAGGTTCCCCCCACAAGTGCGGACGGTGTACATGATATACGCAACCCACATCCCCAAGAGGGAGCGGATGCATGCGCTCAGGGACGTATATGCATTGGAGCCAGTCGCCCCAAAGTTCAACCCATGGTCCTCCTGTCCGATCACCTTCAATCGCAGGGACCACCCCACTAGTATCCGTCATGGCGGATTCTCCGCACTGGTCTTAGACCCAATTATTGACGGATTTCACCTCACTCGAGTCCTTATGGATGGCGGCAGCAGCCTGAACCTGCTTTACCAGGACACGGTGCGCAAAATGGGTATAGACCCCTCAAGGATCAAATCCACAAAAATGACCTTTAAAGGCGTCATACCAGGTGTAGAGGTCCATTGCACAGGCTCAGTCACACTGGAAGTGGTCTTCGGATCCCCGGATAACTTCTGAAGCGAAGAGTTAATCTTTGATATAGTCCCGTTCCGCAATGGTTATCATGCACTGCTCGGGCGAACCGCATTTGCGAGATTCAATGCGGTACCGCATTATGCATACCTCAAGCTCAAGATGCCAGGACCTCAGGGGGTCATTACAGTTAATGGAAACACAGAGCGCTCTCTCCGAACGGAGGAGCACACTGTGGCCCTCGTAGCAGAAGCGCAAAGCAGCCTCTTAAGGCAATCCACTAGTTCGGCGTTTAAGGACCCGAACACCTTCAAGCGCGTCCGGAGTAATCGGCAATAGGACCGCCTGGCACATTCTGAGCTCGCATAGCAATGCGGCCCCCACCCCGGTCTCAGCCAAACGGCGAAACCCGTGCCGCGCGTACATAATTACGCATTAAAAATACCATGGGCAAAGGCGGGAAAGGGGGAACGACTACGGCACGCCCCAAGACGCGGCTTAAACCACACTAGGGGCTTCCCGCTTTGTTATTTTTCTCTCTTTCAGGACATTAATCTCTAGAAACCCTGTCTGGCAGCATGATTGCCGAACACATGATGCAGCAACCAAGGAGGCAGAAAGCTACATCACACCACGGAACTCCCAGGTGGATTACGATAACGAGTGAAATACTTGCTTTAATATTATTCCTCAGCTTGCCCTTGGAGGGGACATAGTCCTACTTTTTGCTTATTGCACTGCATGTATCATTCTGCTTTAACGCACCTTTTTGAATAAACAATGCATGGCATTGAGACTATTATTGCATTCTACCTTTATATATATATATGTATATGTTCATTCGTGACATCCAGCACCCGTACACTCTGGTACGGCCAATACACCAGGGGCTTAAGTACCCCACAATATGGTGTGAGAAGTCCGAACACTTTCACAAGTGCGGCACCCTAAACTTATAGCATTATATGCATCAGCTCCGAATCATGTCTTTGGTCAATAGTTAGGTTTGCCCGGCTCCCATGTTTTGGTACCTTACACTCCGCTATATCGGCTAAGGTAGCACTGGGAGAACTACTGCGACTGTGCCCCGGTTCAGCTGGGTTAAGCACCTCAGTAGAGAAAGCTAAAACTGACTGTCATGATAAGGCGAGAGACTGGTCGCTGTTCGAGAGGTTTTCGAGTCCTTAAAGACTTATGCCGCTTCGAGCGAGGAGTCGGCCCTGTCCGGCTTAAGGCATGTATTGCACCCTAGATTCGGCCTTCCGAATACTAGGGGCTTCACCAAAAATTAAAATTATAGAATTATATGGCTAAGTGAGAGTGATAATGCATTATATTCTGATTGCCTTGTTCGTTGCGCTGAGCACCTCCCTCGAAGGACCCAAAAATGGGAACAAGAGTGCTCAGGTTTATCCCGAACACCCTAGCACTCGTGGCATGGGGGCAGAAGCCGACGACTAGCCATCTCTCGGATTTGATAAAAATCCAAACAGAAGGTGATATTTTAAATTCAAACAAGCGTTGCATAGCACACATGAACAAGTTTTCATGAATACAAGATTACACGAGTGGGTTTACTCAAATATTGTATCTTTGGTACACTCGTCCGCTACGAGACAGGCACCCTTCAGGACACCCTCATAGTACATCTCGGGGTGGAGATGCTCCTTGCCCTCCGGCGGCCCTTCATTGATCAGCTTCACGGCGTCTAGCTTGGCCCATTGCACCTTCACACGGGCGAAAGCCCGGCGTGCACCTTCGATGCAGACGGACCACTTGACGACTTCCAGCCATGGGCAGGCGTCCACAAGCCGCCTCACGAGGCCGAAGTAGCTGTTCGGAAGGGCGTCACCAGGCCACAGCCGGACTATAAAGCCCTTCATGGCCTGTTCGGCCGCCTTGTGTAGCTCGACCAATTGCTTCAGCTGGTCGCTGAGAGGCATCGGTTGTTCGGTCCCAGTATACTGAGACCAAAACAACTTCTCCATTGAGCTTCCCTCCTCGGCCTGGTAAAACCGTGTGGCATCCGACACGCTGCGGGGCAAATCTACGAATGCTCCTGGAGAGCTCCGGATTCGGGTAAGTAACAGGTAATTTACTTTCACATGCTTGCTTTGCATATAGAATGCCTTACCCGCCGCTATCTTCTTCATTGCATCAATCTCCTGGAGGGCCTTCTGGGCTTCAGCCTTGGCATTTAGCGCTTTCGAGGGCCGCGGCAAGCTCAGACTCTCGCGTCTTCGAGTCATGCTCCAACGCCTCATGCTTCGACACGAGAGCTTGGAGCTCTTGCTGCACCTCGCCCACCCGTGCCTCCTGCCTTTCCCGCTCGGTGCGCTCCTTGGCCACTTTGTCTTCGGCCTCGGATAGTGCTTGCTTCAGGGTCGCCACCTTGGTCGTGGCCCCTAGCAAATATATGATGATCCTGTCATTTTGCAATCGCGTCTTCTTTTATGTATACATATCTATAGACAGGGTATTACTTACCCTTGTTCTCCTCGAGCTGCCTCTTGGCAAGGCCGAGCTCTTTCTTGGACCCCTCGAGGTCCTGCTTCAATGCGGCAACCTCCGCAGTCTGTGCGGCAGCGGCCAGCAGCGAAGCCTGCATACGCATATAGACATACTTATATTAGACTCCTGCGATATTGTTTGATCCTCTGTTCGGCTTTTCTTTGTGAACATCGAACAGAGCATTAGGGGCTACTGTCTATGCGGTAATATTTTCCCTATAAGCTTACCTCAAAGCCTGTTAGAAGGCTGGCACAGGCTTCAGTCAGTCCGCTCTTGGCGAACTGAACCTTCTGGACCACCGCACTCATAATAGTGCCGTGCTCTTCGTCGATGGAAGCGCTGCGAAGAGCTCCCAGTAGACTGTCCGGTGCCTATGGATGGACAGAGGTCACCGGCACAGGCGTCTTGCCCCTTTTAGAAGGAGGCAGCCTGCCCGAGTCCGGAACCACTAGAGGTTCCGGCGCGGTGTTCGGCTGAGGGCCGAACTCTGAGCCCTCGGGAGCCTTGCTCCCTCTGCTCCCGGAGTCCGGAAGGTCACCTTGAGGTGCCTCTGGGATTGTCTCCCCTCGACCAGGTGCCTCTTGAGACAATACCTCGGCGTTGTCCGTAGGGCAGGGGGAGGTGGCGGTCGGAAGTGGATCGCTATCCATATCCGACGAGCCCAGGGAGCCGTCCGACGATACGTCGATATGGGCTCGTGGCGGTCTGCATAATCATAATCATAATTCGGCGTTAGAGGAAACAGTGCGACAAATGAATGCTATGAGTTACTCTAGCATCCGAATACTTACGACTTTTCTAGGGGCTTGGCCCTGAGCAGCCACTCATCTTCGCCTTCGGCGGCGGTGGTAGAGTAGTCCGGAAGGAGAGTCCTTCCGTTCTTGGACCCTTCGCCCCCCCGGTTGGGGCGGCCTTCCTTTTCTTGTCTCCCCCAACTGAAGGGGGAGCATCTTCTTCTTCCTCCTCGTCTTTGGGGGAGGAGTGTGCTGCAGAGTTATCGGACGATGAGTCCGATAACACGTGGCGTCGGGAACTCTTTCGGGTTCCCTTGGCCTTCTTGGTCTTCTCTGGCACCTTATAAGGGGCCGGAGTCAGCATCTCCGTAAGGAGAGCGTCCGCAGTGTCTTCGGGCAGAGGGGTTGGACAGTTAATTTGCCCCGACGTCTCCACCCAGTCCTGTCAAAGGCATGGAGATTAGACCCCGCACATGATTAAGCTAGGGAAATAAAATATCCTACCAGATGTATAGAACTCACCGAATGCGCTTGGCGCTTCGCGCTTAGCCCGCGGTCCTCGGTGAGGGAGGGAGGGACCTCGGCGCCGTTGAACAGCACCTTCCAGACGTCCTTGTGTGTCGTGTCGAAGAGCTCGCTCAGAGTCTGGTGCTGGGCCGAGTCAAACTCCCACAAGTTGAAATCCCATTGTTGACACGGGAGGATCCGGTGGATGAGCATGACCTGGACTATGTTGACAAGCTTGAGCTTCTTGCTTGTCATGTTCAGGATACATTTTTGGAGTCCGTCCAGCTCCACCGATGAACCCCACGATAAGCCCTTATCTTTCCAGGAAGTGAGCCGTGTAGGGAATCCGGATTGAAACTCAGGGGCAGCCACCCATTTGGTGTCGCGCGGCTCGGTGATGTAGAACCATGCTGAGGGAGTCCTGGATTAGGGGGTGTCCGGATGACCGGACTATATCTTCAGCCGGACTCCTGGACTATGAAGATACAAGATTGAAGACTCCGTCCCGTGTCCGGAAGGGACTTTCCTTGGCGTGGAAGGCAAGCTTGGCGATATGGATATGAAGATCTCCTACCATTGTAACCGACTCTATGTAACCCTAACCCTATTCGGTGTCTATATAAACCGGAGGGTTTTAGTCCGTAGGACAACATACACATCAACAATCATACCATAGGCTAGCTTCTAGGGTTTAGCCTCCTCGATCTCGTGGTAGATCTACTCTTGTACTACCCATATCATCAATATTAATCAAGAAGGACATAGGGTTTTACCTCCATCGAGAGGGCCCGAACCTGGGTAAAACTTCATGTCCCTTGTCTCCTGTTACCATCTGGCCTAGACGCACAGTTTGGGACCCCCTACCCGAGATCCGCCGGTTTTGACACCGACATTGGTGCTTTCATTGAGAGTTCCTCTGTGTCGTCGCCGTCAGGCTCAATGGCTCCTATGATCATCGATAGCGATGCAGTCCAGGGTGAGACCTTCCTCCCCGGACAGATCTTCGTCTTCGGCGGCTTCGCACTGCGGGCCAATTCGCTTGGCCGTCTGGAGCAGATCGAAAGCTACGCCCCTGGCCGTCAGGTCAGATTTGGAAGTTTAAACTACACGGCTGACATCCGCGGGGACTGGATCTTCGACGGATTCGAGCCACTACCGAGCGCGCCGCACTGTCACGGCGAGCATGATCTAGCTCTGCCGCCGAACAGTGCCCTGGAGGCCGCATCCGCATCGGCTCCGATCCTTAATTCGGAGCCAACTGCGCCGATCGAGGATGGGCGGTTGGACGCCACCTCGGGGGCTGCAACCCCAATGGCGATTGAGCCAAACACCAGCCCCGTACTCTGCGAGACTCGTGACTCCAAGGAGCCGGACTCCAAACCCTCCGCGCCCCTGCCAATCGGATCCGATTGGGTGCCGATCATGGAGTTCACCACCATGGACAGCTTTCAGCACTCGCCTTTCAGCGATATCCTGAAGTCACTGAAGTCTCTCTCTTTATCAGGAGAGCCCTGGCCGAACTACGGCCAGCAAGGTTGGGGTGCGGACGATGAAGAAATTCAAAGCCCACCCACCACCCACTTTGTAGCCACTGTCGACGACTCAACCGACATGCTCGACTTCGACTCCGAAGACATCGACGGTATGGATGCCGATGAAGGAGATGATGAAGAACCAACGCCTACTAGGCCCTGGAAAGCCACCTCGTCGTATGACATATACATGGTGGACACCCCAAAAGAGGGAGATGGCGATGGAACAGCGGAGGATGACCCCTCCAAGAAACAGCCTAAGCGCCGGCGTCAGCGGCGCCGCTCAAAATCCCGCCAAAACAAACACGGTGATTCTAGCACGGGAGATAATAATACTCCGGAAAGCGCCAAAGAAAACCCCCTCCAGCAAGATTTAGCACAGGAGGATGGAGAAACCAGCCCTCACAAGAGAGCGGCAGACAAAGAGGTCGAGGACGATAATTATATGCCTCCCTCCGAAGACGAGGCAAGCCTCGACGACGACGAATTCGCCGTGCCAGAGGATCCCGTCGAGCAAAAGTGTTTTCAACGCTGGCTTATGGCCATGGCAAGAAGCCTCAAGAAAAAACAGCAAGAGCTTAGGGCTGATCAAGATTTGCTAGTCGACAGATGGAATGAAGTCCTTGCGGCCGAAGAGCATAAACTCGAATGCCCCTCCAAGAGCTACCCAAAGCACAGGTTGCTACCCCAATTAGAGGAGGAAGCACTTGATGCGGCCGACCGACCACCTCATGGTCGCGACAGAGAGGCCTTTCGGCCCTCCACTCAAGCCGCACCCCGTACCAAGGCACGAGAATATGCGCCGGACTTACGAGACATGTTGTAGGACAAGGCAAGGCAAACAAGATCGATCTACGGATCGCGTGGGTGCCCCACGACTCAAGACGGTAACTGTCACACTGGCCACAAATTCAGCGGGGCCAAACACAGTAGACAAGGCTCATTGGAGCTACGTCACGATATAGCCCAGTACAGAGGCGCCGCACACCCACTCTGCTTTACAGACGAAATAATGGATCATCAAATCCCCGAGGGTTTCAAACCCATAAACATCGAATCATATGATGGCACAACAGATCCCGCGGTATGGATCGAGGATTATCTCCTTCATATCCACATGGCCCGTGGGGATGATTTCCACGCCATCAAATACCTCCCACTCAAGCTTAAAGGACCAGCTCGGCATTGGCTTAACAGCTTGCCAACAGGATCAATCAGTTGTTGGGAGGACCTGGAAGCCACATTCCTCGACAATTTCCAGGGCACTTACATGCGACCCCTGGATGCCGATGACCTAAGTCACGTAATTCAGCAGCCAGAGGAATCGGCCTGGCAATTCTGGACACAGTTCCTAAAAAAGAAAAATCAAATAGTCAACTGTCCGGATGCTGAGGCCCTAGCAGCCTTCAAACACAATATCCGTGAAGAGTGGCTGGCCCGGCACCTTGGACAGGAAAAGCTGAAATCAATGGCAGCACTCACGACACTCACGACCTGCTTTTGCGCGGGAGAAGACAGCTGGCTTGCTCGTAGCAACAATATGACCAAGAACCCTGGTAATTCGGACACCAGGGACAGTAGTGGCAGGTCGCGTCGCAACAAGCAGAAGCGCCACATTAACGGCGACAATGCTGAGGATACGGCAGTTAATGCCGGATTCAGAGGCTCTAAATCTGGTCAGCGGAAAAAGCCATTCAAAAGGAATCCTAGGGGCCCGTCCAGTTTGGACCGAATACTCGACCGCTCGTGCCAGATACATGGCACCCCCGAAAAGCCAGCCAATCACACCAACAGGGATTGTTTGGTGTTCAAGCAGGCAGGCAAGATAAACGCCGAAAATGAAGACAAGGGGCTGCATAGCGATGACGACGAGGAGCCCCGGCCGCCGAACAATAGTGGACAGAAGGGTTTTCCCCCATAAGTGCGGACGGTGAACATGATATACGCAACCCATGTCCCCAAAAGGGAGCGGAAGCGTGCGTTAAGGGACGTATACGCGGTAGAGCCAGTCGCCCCAAAGTTCAACCCATGGTCCTCCTGCCCGATCACCTTTGATCGAAGGGACCATCCCACTAGCATCCGTCATGGCGGATTCGCCGCATTGGTTCTAGACCCAATTATTGAAGGATTTCATCTCACTAGAGTCCTTATGGACGGCGGCAGCAGCCTGAACCTGCTTTACCAGGATACAGTGCGGAAAATGGGCATAGATCCCTCGAGGATTAAGCCCACCAAAACGACCTTTAAAGGCGTAATACCAGGTGTAGAGGCCAACTGTACAGGCTCAGTCACACTTGAAGTGGTCTTCAAATCTCCGGATAATTTCCGAAGTGAGGAGTTAATCTTCGACATAGTCCCATTCCGTAGTGGCTATCACTCACTGCTCGGGCGAACCGCATTCGCTAAGTTCAATGCGGTACCGCATTACGCATACCTTAAGCTCAAGATGCCAGGACCTCGAGGAGTAATTACGGTCAATGGAAACACCGAACGCTCCCTCCAAACGGAGGAGCACACGGCGGCCCTTGCAGCGGAAGTTCAAAGCAGCCTCTCCAGGCAGTTCTCCAGTCCGGCCACTAAACGACCGGACGCCGTCAAGCGTGCCCAGAGTAACCTACAACAAGACCGCCTGGCACGATCCGAGCAGGCGTAGCAATGCGGCCCCAACCCCAACCCTCGCAAAAAGGCGACGCCAGTACTTCGCGTACATAACTACGCTCTAGAGATACCATGGGTACAGGGGGAGGGGCACCATCACGGCATGCCCAATACACGACTTAAACCATACCAGGGGCTGCCAATTTTTTAATTTTCTCTTACTTTCAGGACTTCATCCTTCGGAAGGTCTGCTCGGCAGTTCAATTGCCGCACAAACGATGCAAGAACCAGGGAAGAAGACAAGCCACGCCGCACTACGGAACTCCCAGGTGGTCTCTATCACGAGCAATATACCCGTTCCGCATACTATTCCGCAGCTTGCCCCTGGAGCGGACATGTTAACTAGTCCAACCTTCCACTTATCGCATTACTTGTATCGTTCTGCCTTGATTGCACACCTTCTTAATAAACAATGCATAGCTTTCATCTATTTTTGCATTACCCTTCTTCTTTATGTTCCTTAACGACATGTTGCACCCGTACACATTGGTACGGCCAAAATACGCCAGGGGCTTTAGTACCCCTCAATATGGTGTGAGAAGTCCGAACACTTTAACAAGTGCGGCACCCCTAACTTATAGCATTATATGCATCGGCTCCGAATCATGTCTTGGGTCAATAGTTGGGTTTGCCCGGCTCCTATATTTTGGTGCCTTATGTTCCGCTATATCGGCTAAGGTAGCACTAGGAGAACCACTACGATTGTGCCCCGGTTGAGCTGGGTCGAGCACCTCAGTGGAGAAAGCTAAAACTCACTGTCATGATGAAGCGAGAGCTGGTCGCTGTTCGAGAGGTTTTTTCGAGTCCCTAAAGACTTATGCCGCTTAGGGCAAGGAGCCGGCTCTGTCCGGCCAAGGCATGGATAGCGCCCCGAATTCGGTCTTCCGAATACCAGGGGCTTCGCCGAAATTTAAAATTATAGAATTCTATGGCTAAGTGAGAGTGTTCACGCATTATAGTCCGATTGCCTTGTTCGTTGGGCTGAGCGCCTCCCTCAAAGGACCCCAACATGGGAAAAAGAGCGCTCAGATTTATCCCCGAACACCCCAGCACTAGCGGCACGGGGGCAGAAGCCGATGACTTGCCATCTCTCAGAATTGATAAACAGCCGCACAGAAGGTAATATTTTAAATTCCACCAGCATTGCTTAGTGCATATAAACAAGTTTTCAGCGCACAGGACACAACGAGAAAGTTTCACTCAAAAATCACATTCCTAGAACATTCATCTGCCACAAGGCGGGCACCCTTCAGAACATCCTTATAATAATTCTCGGGCTTGCGGTGCTCTTTCCCCGGCGGTGGCCCTTCCTTCACCAGCTTCTCAGCATCCAGCTTGCCCCAGTGCACCTTCGCACGGGCAAGGGCCCTACGGGCACCTTCGATGCAGGCGGAGTGCTTGATGACTTCGAGCCTTGGACAGGCCTCCACCAACTGCCGCACCAGCCCGAAATAGCTCCCAGGCAGAGCCCCTCCAGGCCACAGCCGAACAATGAGGCCCTTCATGGCCTGTTCGGCCACCTTGTGGAGCTCGACCAGTTGCTTCAGCTGGTCGCTCAGGGGCACAGGGTGTCCAGCCTCAGCGTACTGAGACCAGAACACCTTCTCCGTCGAGCTACCCTCCTCGGCTCGATAGAATGCGGCGGCATCGGATACACTCCGGGGAAGATCTGCGAATGCTCCTGGAGAGCTCCAGATTCGAGTAAGTAACAAGTAACTCACGTTTATGTGTTTGCTTTGCATAAACAATGCCTTACCTGCCGCTATCTTCTTCACCTCATCCAACTCCTGGAGGGTCTTCTGGGATTCGGCCTTGGCAGATTTGGCATTTTCAATAGCCACCGCGAGATCGGACGCTTGCGTCTTTGAGTTAAGCTCCAAACTCTCTTGTTTTTCCGTGAGAGCCTGGAGCTCTCGCCGCACCTTGCCAACCTCGGCCTCATATTTCTCCCGCTCGGTGCACTCCGAGGCCGCACTCTTCTCGGCCTCGACCAACGCTTGCTTAAGGGTCGCCACTTCAGACGTGGCCCCTACATTAGCCACGATAATCCTGTCATTTTTTGCAATTGCACCTTTTTATATATTTTTAACAAGGTATTTCTTACCTTCATTGTCCTCGAGCCGCTTCTTGTCACGTTCGAGCTCTTGCTCGGACCGCTCGAGGTTCTGCTTTAGCGCGTCCACTTCCGCAGTCAGTGCGGCGGACGCAAGCAGGGAAGCCTGCATATGCATATTGACTCATTTTTGTTAGACTCCTGCGAATTCTATTTGATCCTCTATTCGGCTTTTCTTCCCGAACGCTAAACAGAGCATCAGGGGCTACTGTCTATGCGGTACTATTATTTACACATTCTTACCTCAAAGCCTGTCAAAAGGCTAGTACAAGCTTCAGTCAGTCCGCTCTTGGCGGACTGAACCTTCTGGACCACGGCACTCATAATAGCGCGGTGCTCCTCGTCGATGGAGGCGCCTTGGAGCGCCTCCAACATATTGTCCGGCGCCTCCGGTTGGACGGGGGCCGCTGGCACGGTGGACTTGCTCCTCTTGGAAGGAGGTCCCCCGCCGGACTCTGGAACCTTTGAAGGTTCCAGAGCGGTGTCCGGCCTAGAGCCGGACTTGGAGCCCTGGGGGGTTTCATCCCCTTTGCTCCTGGAGTCCGGGAAGTCGCCTTGCGGCGCCTCCAGGACCACCTCCTCCCGACTTGGAACCTGTTGGGACAACACTTCGGTGTCGTCCGTAGGGCGGGAGGAGGAAGCCGTCGGGAGTGAGTTCACGTCCGATGAGTCCAGTGAGCCGCTCGACGACGCGTCGAGCCGGTCTTTGGGTGGGCTGCATAAACATATTCGATATGAGGGAAAGTTGCGCAATAAACGAATGCTATGAAGTACTCAGGTATCCGGATACTTACGATTTGGCCAGGGGCTTGGCCCTAGGCGCCCACTCCTCTCCGCCGTCGTCGGCATCGGTGGAGCAGTCCGGAGGAAGGGTTTTCCCCTTCTTGGACCCTTCAGCCTCCCCAGTTGGGGCGGCCTTCCTTTTCTTCCCTTCCCCCGCTGGAGGGGGAGGGGTCTCTTCTTCCTCCTTCTCGTCTTCGCGGGAGGAGTGCGTCTTAGATTCGTCGGATGATGAATCCGACACCTCCGGGCGTCGGGCACTCTTTCGAGTCCCCGTGGCCTTCTTCTTGACCTTCTTCTCCGGCACCACATAGGGTGCCGGAACCAGCAGCTTCGCCAAGCGGGCATCTGCTGGGCCTTCGGGCAAAGGAGCCGGACAATTGATCTGTCCGGATGTCACCTGCAATCCTGTCAAAGGTAAGGGAGTTTAGATCCCGCATGGAGTCAAACTATGAAAAACTGATACCTTGTAAAAGAAAAAAACAGCTTACCGTGAGAGCATGACGCTGCGCACTGAATCCGCGATCCTTAGTAGCGGATGCGGGAGCCTCGGCGCCCTTGAAAAGCATCTTCCAGGCATCTTCGTACGTCGTGTCGAAGAGCCTGCTCAGAGTCTGGTGCCGCGCCGGGTCGAACTCCCATAGGTTGAAAGCTCGTTGTTGGCACGGGAGGATCAAGCGGATGAGCATAACCTGGACTATGTTGACAAGTTTGAGCTTCTTGTCCACCAGGGTTTTGACGCATGTTTGGAGTCCGGTTAGCTCTCCTTTTTTACCCCACGACAGGCCCGTCTATTTCCAGGACGTGAGACGCGTTGGGGGTCCGGACCGGAACTCAGGGGGTGCGACCCATTCGGCGTCGCGCGGCTCGGTGATGTAAAACCACCCCAATTGCCACCCTTTCAGGGTCTCCACAAAGGAGCCCTCGAGCCAGAGGACGTTGGCCATCTTGCCCACCATGGCGCCTCCACACTCCGCCTGGCTGCCGCGCACCACCTTCGGCTTGACGTTGAAAGTCTTGAGCCAGAGCCCGAAATGGGGGCGGATGCGGAGGAAGGCCTCGCACACGACAATAAACGCCAAGATGTTGAGGACGAAGTTCGGGGCCAGATCGTGGAAATCCAGGCCGTAGTAGAACATGAGCCCCTGGACAAATGGGTGGAGAGGTAAGCCCAGTCCGCGGAGGAAATGGGGGAGGAACACCACCCTCTCATGGGGCCTAGGGGTGGGGATGAGCTGCCCCTTTTCGGGGAGCCGGTACGCGATGTCGTTAGACAGGTATCCGGCCTTCCTCAGCTTTTTGATATGTCCCTCCATGACGGAGGAGACGATCCACTTGCCTCTCGCTCCAGACATGGCTGGAGAAGGTTGAGGTTGGGAGTGCGGACTCGGGCACTGGAGCTCGAGTGCGCAAGAATGGATAGGCAAAGGAGGAAGAAGGCGTAGGTGAAAAGGTGGATCTTTATCCCCTTATATGGGTGGACGCAGCTACATGTCCCCACCAGCCTGATAAAACTCGCTTATCTCCAAGCGCCGTAATCGATGGCGCGGTTGGGTTACCCACGCCCGTATTGATGAGAATCCTGGAATAAGGGGACACGATCTCTGCTTTAACAAGACGTGCCAAGGAAACCGCCTCGCATAACGCGCTGAGATGGGACAGTAAAACGGTTCGAATAAAAGCTTGGCCGTAGTGTGATGACACACTACGGAATACGTCAATAGATTAGATTTGTGTAAATATTATTCTCTCTATGGCAATATGTGGAAACTTATTTTGCAGAGCTGAACACTATCTTTGTGTTCAAAATCTTCTATGAAGTACTTGGAGGAGGAACCCGCCTTGCAATGCCGAAGACGATATGCGCGCTGGACTTTTCGTCATTGAAGCCTGGTTCAAGGGCTACTGAGGGAGTCCTGGATTAGGGGGTGTCCGGATGACCGGACTATATCTTCAGCCGGACTCCTAGACTATGAAGATACAAGATTGAAGACTCCGTCCCGTGTCCGGAAGGGACTTTCCTTGGCGTGGAAGGCAAGCTTGGCGATATGGATATGAAGATCTCCTACCATTGTAACCGACTCTATGTAACCCTAACCCTATCCGGTGTCTATATAAACCGGAGGGTTTTAGTCCGTAGGACAACATACACATCAACAATCATACCATAGGCTAGCTTCTAGGGTTTAGCCTCCTCGATCTCGTGGTAGATCTACTCTTGTACTACCCATATCATCAATATTAATCAAGCGGGACGTAGGGTTTTACCTCCATCGAGAGGGCCCGAACCTGGGTAAAACTTCGTGTCCCTTGTCTCCTGTTACCATCCGGCCTAGACGCACAGTTCGGGACCCCCTACCCGAGATCCGCTGGTTTTGACACCGACACACGCCGATTGCCACCCCTTTATGGTCTCCACGAAGGAGCCTTCAAGCCATATAACGTTGGGCATCTTGCCCACCATGGCTCCGCCGCATTCTTCTTGTTGGCCGCCCACCACCTTCGGCTTGATATTGAAGGTCTTTGGCCATAGGCCGAAGTGGGGGGATGCGGAGGAAAGCCTCGCAGACGACGATGAACGCCGAAATGTTGAGAATGAAGTTCGGGGCCAGATCATGGTAGTCCAACCCGTAGTAGAACATGAGACCGCGGATGAATGGATGAAGGGGAAACCCCATTCCGCGGAGGAAGTGGTGGAGGAAAACTACCCTATCATGAGGTTCCGGGGTAGGGACGATCTGCCCCGCAGCGGGCAGCCGATGCGCGATATTCGCGGCTAAGTATCTGGCCCCGCGCAGCTTTTTGATGTGTCCCTCCGTAACAGAGGAATCCATCCACTTGCCTCCCGCTCCGGACATGTTTGGAGAAGGTTGAGGAGAAAGTTGTGGACTTGGGCGTTGGAGCTCGAGTGCGTGAGAATGGATGAGCAAGGAGGAAGGAGGCGTGGGTAGAAAAAGGTTAAACCTTATCCCTTTATAAGGGCGGACTAAGCTATGCGCCCCCACTAGCCTGGTAAAACTTGCTTATCCCCCAAGTGTCGTGATTGATGGCGCGGTTGGGTTACCCACGCCCATATTGATGAGAATCCCGCAATAAGGGGGACACGTTCTCTGCTTCGACAAGGCATGTCAAGAAACCACCTCGTGTTATGTGCGGGGCTGGTTAAAGAAAAACGGTTCGAATAATCGCCGAGCCATGGCATGATGTCATGTTGCCAAAACGTGTCAGCGGATTAGATTTGTGGAAATATTATTCTCTCTACGGTGGTATGTGGAACTTATTTTGCAGGGTCGGACACTATCTTTCATTCAAACTCTTCTGTGGTGTATCCGGAGGAGGAACCCGCCTTGCAATGCCGAATACAATACTGCGCGCCGGACTCATCGTCATTGAAGCCTGGTTCAGGGTCTACTGAGGGAGTCGTTGATTAGGGGGTCTCCGGACAGCCGGACTATATCCTTTGGCCGGACTGTGGGACTATGAAGATACAAGATTGAAGACTTCGTCTCGTGTTCGGATGGGACTCTATTTGGCGTGGAAGGCAAGCTAGGCAGTACGGATATGGATATCTCCTCCTTTGTAACCGACCTTGTATAACCCTAACCCTCTCCGGTGTCTATATAAACCGGAGGGTTTTAGTCCGTAGGACAACAGACAATCATACCATAGGCTAGCTTCTAGGGTTTAGTCTCTCCGATCTCATGGTAGATCAACTCTTGTAATACTCATATCATCAAGAATAAATCAAGCAGGACGTAGGGTTTTACCTCCATTAAGAGGGCCTGAACCTGGGTAAAACATCGTGTCCCCTGCCTCCTGTTACCATCCGCCTTAGATGCACAGTTCGGGACCCCCTACCCGAGATTCGCCGGTTTTGACACCGACACCCCTCCTAAGCAATAGAAGCTCATGGCAAAAGCTACGCTAAAGAAGGCTGCTACAACATCCAAGTCTGCTACTACCCCCAAGCCTAAGGGGGAGACTACCAAAAACATCTCAATTGTAGAGAAGAACCAGGCCCCATTGCATGAGAGAACTCAGGAAGAAGATGATGAAGCCCCAGTTCTAAGGAAGCTAAGAGTCAGACTGCCTAAACATGACGATACACATCCCGTGGGCAGAAAATATGAAAGAGAGGAAGGACAAGGGTTTGAGGAAATGGAGAGAGTCTGATCCATAATCTATCAGGAGAAGGACTATTGTGGACTACAACTTCTACACTAAGGAGCATGAGGATTTTCAAGAGACAGTGCTTCTCGACAAGAAGCGTGTAGTGATTGACATGAGATGGGTGCACTGGAAGTACATTGACAAGAACGAGGATCACTCCCCCATGTTCATGAGGATTTTAGGACTGTTGGCATTGATGAGTTCATTAGGAGGAGGCTGACTGCATGGAATGACGGGATGATCATGCAATTCTACTCTACAACTCACTTCTAGCCCAATGGCAGAATAGTGTGGATGACCGAAGGTGTCAGGTATCAATCTAGTGTGCTTGAATGAGCTACCTTGTTGGGTGTTCGAGAGGCAGAGGAAGATTACATTGACGTATATGCCAAGCCCAAGATGGATCACAACTCCATCGCCAACATGTACACAGAAATTCCCAATAAGTACAAGGAGTCCCGCAAGCTTGGATCAGTGTGCCACCTACTAGCTGGTCTTGCTACCTCCAACATGGTCATGAGGCATACTTTGATGCCCAAGTCAGGAGATGAGAAGATCATAAGAGGCCACTCTATCAACATGCTGCATCACATTGATCAACATCAGAAGTTCAAAGTTATAGATCTCAATGTTGAAACTGTCAAGAGAAATGCTACAGACCAGAAAAGATCAGTGGCTTTACGCCACATATCCAGATGCTTATCAACTCTAAGGGTGCAAACAAGTCATTTATGCTTGATTGTGAGCATTTTCCGCTACAGTCGGAGTTTGAGGATAACATCGTGATGATGGATCCATCCCATCCCACCTCAGCTATAACACAGGAAGAAGTAGAGGCTGCTAGTACTGCAGAGCCAAGTGCTTCCATCGCTCCATTGCTAAAAACCAAGACAGATCAAATGAACCACCTTCTTCAAGCTACTCGGAGGATCGAGCAGAGTTTGGCCATCCTCGCAAAGAACCACAAAGAGTCTTGAGAGAATCATTGAGACCAAATTCTATGATCTGGATGTCAAGGTTACAGAGATGCAGACAACCATTGAGAGTCTGAAGAAAGAGGTGGATGAATCTAAGCTTTAGTCTAGTGATGATGATGATCAGCATGGCACATGTCTTCCCACGACCACTCATTTCCAGACTATGCCCAGATCAACACCAGTACTAGTCACTTCCAAAGCCACAGTCTCAGCTCCAACTATTGCATCTATGGTTGCTCCATCAGTCGCTCCAGTTGTTTCTAAACCTCCAACTCAGTAGACATCAGCAGAGATCTTTGCAGACACACTTCTCTCCACTCTGACGTCTACGCACACCGGCACTGCAAGTTAGAGGACTTTACCACTAGGAGCTTGTAACGCCCCAAGACCGATGTGCCAGGTGTCCTCCAGTTATTCGCTGTTGTTGCCTTGTCTTTGCTTGCGTGTCATGCATTGCATATCATGTCATCATGTGCATTTCATTTGCATACATGTTCGTCTCATGCATCCGAGCATTTTTCCCGTTGTTCGTTTTGCAATCCGGCGCTCCTATGTCACCCGGTGTCCCTTTCTACCTTATTTTCATGTGTGGGGGTTAAACATTTCCGGATTGGACCGAGACTTACCAAGCGGCCTTGATTTATGTAACGCCCTCGATGCAGCTATATCTCCCACGTGTCGAAGCACGACTTAGAGGCATAACCGCATTGAAAGCAATGTCGCAAGTGAGGTAATATTCACACAACCCATGTAATACATAAGGGAAAGAGATACATAGTTGGCTTACAATCGCCACTTCACACAATTACATGAATAAAGCATTACAACAACCAAATACAATCAAGGTCCGACTATGGAACCAAAATAAAAGAAGAACCCCAAATGCGACAACGGTCCCTGATCGACCCCAACTGGGCTCCATTACTGATCAACTAGAACGAAACAACACAAGGGACAAGATCTTCATCGAGCTCCTCCTGAGCTTGGTTGCGTCATCTGCACGGACTCATCGGCACCTGCAAACTGGTTTTGCAAGTATCTGTGAGCCACAGGGACTCAGCAATCTCGCACCCTCGCGATCAAGACTATTTAAGCTTATGGGTAAAGTAAAAGGTATGAGGTGGAGCTGCAGCAAGCGACTAGCATATATGGTGGCTAACATACGCAAATAAGAGCGAGAAGAGAAGGCAAAGCACGGTCGAGAAAGTATGATCAAGAAGTGATCCTAAAACAACCTACGTCAAGCATAACTCTAATACCGTGTTCACTTCCTGGACTCCGCCGGAAAGAGACCATCACGGTAACACACGCTGTTGATTCATTTTAATTAAGGTCAACTTCAGGTTTTCTACAACCGGGCGTTAACAAATTCCCATCTGTCCATAACCACGGGCACGGCTTTCGAAAGTTCAAATCCCTGCAGGGGTGTCCCAACTTAGCCCATCACAAGCTCTCACGGTCAACGAAGGAATAGACCTCCTCCCGAGACATTCCGATCAGACTCAGTATCCCGGTACAACAAGACATTTCGACAGGGTAAAACTAAACCAGCAACACCGCCCGAATGTGCTGACAAATCCCGATAGGAGCTGCACATATCTCTTTCTCAGGGCACACTCAGATGAGCTCTCCATACAACTAAAACCAAACCTCGAGTTTCCCCAAGGGGGCGCTGCACAGGACTCTAGTTTGGACCAACACTCAGAGGAGCACTGGCCCGGGGGGGTAAAATAATGATGACCCTCAGGAGCGCGACTCCCAAGGGAAAAGAAAAGGGCTAGGTGGCAAATGGTAAAACCAATGTTGGGTATTGCTGGAAGAGCTTTACTTAAGGCGAACTGTCAAGGGGTTCCCATTATTACCCCAACTGCGTAAGGAACGCAAAATCCGGGAACATAACACCGATATGACGGAAACTAGGGCGGCAAGAGTGGAACAAAACACCAGGCATAAGGCCGAGCCTTCCACCCTTTACCAAGTATATAGATGCATTAATTAATTAAGATATATTGTGATATCCCAACAAGTAAACATGTTCCAACAAGGAACAATATCTCCATGTTCCAACAAGGAACAAACTTCAATCTTCACCTGCAACTAACAACGCTATAAGAGGGGCTGAGCAAAGCAGTAACATAGCCAAACAACAGTTTGCTAGGACATGGTGGGTTAGAGGTTTGACATGGCAATTTGGGAGGCTTGAAGGCAAGTGGTAGGCATCGTAGCATTGGCATAGCAAAAGAGCGAGCAATCTAGCAAGCAAAGATAGAAGTGATTTCGAGGGTATGATCATCTTGCCTGAAATCCCACAAGGAAGAAGAACGAGTCCATGAAGAAGATAAACGGACGTAGACGAACGGGTCCTCACAATCACAACATTATCGTAACCAACCCGAAGAAGCAAACACCGGAAAGAAACACACAACATAGTAAACAACCAACACATGAACATGGTATGATATGCGGGATGCGGTATGCGATGCATATGCATGATTGGACAAGGAATGCATGAACCTGGCCTCAACTTGGAAAACCAAGTGTGCCACTGGAAATATGAGATGAAATCGCTTGAGAACGATATAAAGAACGCCGGAATCGGAGTTACGATTTGGAAATGGCAAGCGATTCAAATATGGCACCGGTCTGCGATTTACAGCAAGTAGCCATCTAAATGCAACAAGATGAACATGCTACAGCACTCAAACATAGCAACAAAATACATGGCAGGGATCCATTCATGATGCTTAACAAAAGTCTAGCACTAAGCTACGGCCAAATCATCCATTAACAGGTTCAAACAAGCATGGCAAAAATGCATATGGTAAACAGATTTCAGACTTAGTGAAATTAACACAAGCCTGGAATTTCAGATCAGATATCACTCTTCGGAGCAACAAAACTATATGCTACAGGACCTGAACATGGCAAAGTAAAGCATGGCATGGAGCTACTCAAAGAGCTTAACAAAAGTCCCTTAGTGACCTTGAGCCAAAAGGGATCACAAATACAATTGCAAGCATGTGAACATGGCAAAAAAACATAATCAGTTCTCAGACTTAGTGAAAACTGGAGCATGCTGAAACAGATATCAAGTAGGCATGTTAACGAGCTCGATGCACTCACCACAGAGCAAGTCATGACAAGCTAAGCATACACCCATCAAGAATACACAAAATGCAAGCTAGACATGGCAAGAACAATAGCATAGCATGCACGGATCAACTACAACATCCTCGGCAAAATCGCTAACAAGTAGACAATCTGCCCAGATACATGAAGTAGCAAAAGTAGAGCTCGATTGACTCAAGCTAGGGTGCTCCATAATTGCAAACAAAGACATGGATGGATAGAGCACTACAATAATAACAAAACATCCTTACTGATCATCCTCAAAAGAGGCACGAATCACTAGGAAACAACATGAACATATGACAACATGAGATAAACAGATCCAGGACTTACCAAGTGCACCACTTGGCAAGCTTGTGCTAGTCACCACACACATCACAAAAATACATGGGTTGCACCTATGGAAAGATGGCAAAACCCTTAACAAAACATATGTACAGCTCATGGGCATATCATGCACACAATAATCATGGCAAAAATGACAAATATCTAAATGGAGTAGCAGATCTGACAATTAACTCAAGTAGCACACTTCCAACAGCATTTCGGGCATCAAAATGAACTCAAATGAAAATGATGCAATGAGATGAAATGATGTACTCTCTGAGACGAACATTTTGATATGCTATATGCATGAATCGGAGCTACGGATGCAAAGTTACGATGCGATGAACATGGGCATTTGGATCTGGGAATTTCGGGGACTTGGTGGAATTTATACCTCCGCGGAAGTCAACGCGGGATGGAGGGATCCGGGACGGAGAGGTGCAGATCTGAGACGGGACATTTGGTACGGGGAGTGGTGGATCTGGTCCATCTTCCATGGATCCGGCGCGGGACGAGCTCCGGCGATGTGAGGTGGGGCTCTGGCAAGCTCCGGTCGCCGGAGGCGGCGAGGCAGGAGGCGCGGCGCGCGGGACCGGCGACGATGGCGACCCGGCCGGCGGCAGCGGCGCTCAAAGGGCGGCGGCGGCGAGCAAACGCGGCAGCGCGGGTCGGCAGTGACAGAGCGGGCGGCGACGCACATCCGGCGAGGCGGCGGTGGCCAAGTCCCTGGCGGCGACAGCGCTAGGCCCCGAGGAGAGCGGGAGCGAGGAGTCGGGCCCCCATCGAGCGGCAGCGGCGGCGTTTCAGGCCGGGAGGGCCCGATCCGGGCCCCGGCGGGCCGCGGCGGCGGGGAGGAAAGAGAGGACGCGGGCGCGGGTGAGGTGGCGCGCCGTGGTTGGGCGAGGTGGCGGTGGAGCTGACATGGCGGGCGCTGATTCGCCGGAGTGAGGTGGTCGGTGGACGCGTCCGGCGCGGACGGACGTGTCCGGCGGCGCGAGGAGGGAGATGGCTAGGGTTCATCCGCGAAATGATCCGAAATTTCGGTAAGGCACACATATATATAGGTAGAGGGAGCTAGGAGAGTCCAAATGAGGTGCGGTTTGCGGCTACGCGATCGTGATCGAACGACCGAGATGATGGAGATGGTTTTGGTGGGTTTTGGGCCAAATTGGAGGGGTGTTGGGCTGCAACACACACGAGGCCCTTTCGGTCCCTCGCTTAACCGTTGGAGTATCAAACGAAGTCCAAATGGTACGAAACTTGACAGGCGGTCTACCGGTAGTAAACCAAGGCCGTATGACAAGTCTTGGTCCAATCCAGAAACGTTTAATCCCCACACAAGAAAGAAAGGTAGAAATGACCACCGGAGGAGAACGGAGTGTCGGAATGCAAAACGGACAACGGGGAAAATGCTCGGGTGCATGAGACGAACATGTATGCAAATGAAATGCACATGATGACATGATATGCAATGCATGACACGCAAGCAATGACAAGGCAACAGCAGCGAATAACTGGACGACACCTGGCACATTGGTCTCGGGGCGTTACAACACTCCACCACTACGAGAGGATCTCGTCCCGAGATCTAGAATGGCACCGGAGGAACAACGGAAGAGAAAGAGAAGAGGTAAAACTAAGTTGCTTCTTTGACAAACGAGTGAAACCAAAGAACCTTGAAAAGGTTAAGCCATTTCGAGAAAAGAATACAATGGAGATGAACGAAGTTGAAAGCACTCCATTAGCAAAGAGGAACAAGGAAGAACAACTTCGGTCAGCACTCCGGTTGAAAAGAAAAAAATTGAATAAGAACATGGTAAGATGAGAAGATACTTGATGACATTACAAAACACTGCCTCCGGAACAAAGGGAAACAATATCTTGAGAGAGCACGGTTACAACAAATGCTAGAACAGAGTTGTTGAAAAACCAACAACGAAAAGAATACACTTGATATGGTCTTATGGAATACATCTCGAATTATGGGGTGACAGCCTGCCACTCACGGAAAAAGAATTGGATTGGAATGAACAAGGAGACGGGAAACTTATCACCGGAAGGATATATGAAGAACTTGGATCATATATGAGCACAATTATAGCAACAATCCTTAGGGAAGACTTTAGGTGAAATATAACCCAAGATAACTCCAATGACGAGATTGATGGATTTAAAATATCTCATTCATGACAACATGTGAATCATGAAACATGAATTCAAATTATCAAGAATGACATAATACCACCTCCAATGATACGGAAGAAAGAAAGCACTCCGGATTACAATATGAAGAAAGCTTGAGCTCTTAGAAAAAATCTCAACGAACTCTTGGAGAAGGGATATAAATCATTGTTGGACCACCATGTATAGCCTCCATGAAGAAACTCCGGTAATCAAAAAGAACAACAAAAATAGAGAGAAATTGGAAACACAAGGTGAAACCTTGTAATGATTTAGATGGATCTCCGTGATAACATAGTTCAAAGAGGTTGAAACCCCGGGAAAAAGATAAAATGAAACAAATGAAACCGAGAATTTGAAGGGCCTCCGGAATAAAGAATTAATCATTATGATGAAACAAGAATAAGAATTATATTATGCTTATCCTTCACCAATTTAAATTGATGACAAGCAACGGATTTGACATATTACTTATTCTCGTAGAAAAGATTAAGAGAGATATAACATAAACTTGAGAAGGTCTTCAACGAACCACCGGAATAATTGAAACAACGAATAAATTGATATGATAAATGAAGGAAGAAGAATCTTGAACGAAGCACCATAAGAATTGAAAATGAACGAATAAAAGATAACGAATCACCGGGAAGAATTTGCAGATGAACGAAGATGCTTGAGAGAAACTAGATACATGAGAACGAAGGGATCACGAACTGATTAAAGATCACTTGAACGAAGCACCGGTAAGATTGAAGAACAGAGCTAAAAGCTGAGAATGAATAATATTTGAAAAGATGGATTCCGGATAACAAATTGAGATGACTCTTGAATTTGCTCCGGATAGTTGAAAAGAAAATCTCACAATCGCGAATAATTATGAGAGGATGGCAACAAGATAGAATCACGAATCTTGAAGAGAATGGAGCAAGATTGAGAGAAAAATCTTCTTCGGTCTCCAAACGCAGAGAATGACGATGAGGAACACCACCATGAATTATTTAGACACTCCGGAAGACTCAAAACGAAGAGGTTGAGCCAACGATGATAAGAAATTGAGAGATCTTGGAGAAATACATCTGACTGATGAAAACTTCATTCTTACGTCAAACTTCGAAATGAAATTGAGGTTACCTCCGGGAAAAATAAGAAGAGTCAGGTAAGATCCTGGGAAAAGACCTGTGGGTTAGGGCCCACTAAAAAGAAAACACCGTTGAAATGATTTGAAAGAGAGATTGCACCGGTTGAATTAAATGGCTTGAATGAGATAACATCCTCGAAAGAGCTTGAACGAATGTAGAGTGGAAACACGAATCTTGGAGATATCTTCAGCACTCCGGAACAAATGAATAGCGAGAAGTAGATGTTTAATAGGTGCACCGGCATGAGAAGGTATTTGAAACGAGGGAAAAGGGATATGATCAACACTAAAGCTTGAATTGGTTCCACCAGAGAAGAAAACGAGTGATGAGAGACGAACTTGATGCTCCGTTAGAATCTTCATGAGAATCACCGGATAAGAATATTGATAGAAAAGAAAGGAGAGACTTCACAAGAATAAAAGGATACTTGATTAAGAGATCTGAATCCTTGGAGAAAAACAAAGGGAGGGAGGGTGGGAAAAACAAAGACAATTTGGGATGGATGAAACGAACACCGTTGAGAAGAACTGATACTTGATCTTGCGAATGTTGAAGTGATCAGATCCACTTGAAGAGAGACACACCGGTTGAAAAGGATTGGCATGACAGACTCGATGATCGAGAAGGATTAGTATTCACATAGGAATATGAGAACACCATTTGGAAAAAGGTATAGAATCAACATTTGACTTCGAAGCAACTCGAATACCACATCTCAAAACAACACAAGGATTGGCTTGCAGAATAAGCCAGAACAAACATATGATAGAGATTTCATCCGAAGTTTTTGTGGTGGGGCCTACACGGGCTCGATCGTACAGCACCATCATGTACAAGGCAGTGCACATGACATACGAAGCGTCCCCGAGTCGGCATAGCCAAGGACTCTTTAAGACACAACGAGACCACTGTAAAACCGACCGTGAATAGGCGGACCACTAGACGTCGAACCCCAATTTCATATCATACATCTGTCAGAAAGATATCCTAAGAGCTACTTGAATTCCCACCTATGAAACTCCCGAACCTTTCCGGTTATGCAATCAGGTGTTGGGGATACATGGAAGCATAATATCTCACCCAAAACTAGCAAATCCTACATCCAGCTGTATCCATCCTTCAACACATAACCAAGAAAACTTCGGAAACCATCTACCTCAACCTTCGAAAAGCATCCGTTATACAAGTTATGGAGATACTCCCGAACTCCCGCCCCAGTACTGGGTGGCGTCGAGGTTATCTCACCAACGAACTGCATAAAAGAGATTTTTGATGTCGGCGTACTAAACTCAGGTATTCCAGAACTGCAACGATAAAATTATGACGACAACACCTCAGAGCTCAACTCCCCGGGACACTTCCACAAAACCCCTGACAGGAGGCACCAAGACAATGTTCTCATCACAAAACCATCGGAACGATTCCAAGATACCCGCATGATCCTAAAAAAAAATTAGTGAAATTTGAGAAGAGAAGAGTCAAAACTCTACATCGGGATGCCTTACCAGAGCGATGAGGAGACTGGGGAGTAAAAAGAATTCCAAAACTCTCTGATATATAATTCCTAAATGACTCAAAACATTTTTTCTAGACACAAACTCGGCCGCTAAAACGATCAATCAGTGGGGGCTCCTAAGGTCGGGGAAGGCTCTGATACCAACTTGTAACGCCCTCGATGCGGCTATATCTCCCACGTGTCGAAGCACAACTTAGAGGCATAACCGCATTGAAAGCAATGTCGCAAGTGAGGTAATCTTCACACAACCCATGTAATACATAAGGGAAAGAGATACATAGTTGGCTTACAATCGCCACTTCACACAATTACATGAATAAAGCATTACAACAACCAAATACAATCAAGGTCCGACTACGGAACCAAAATAAAAGAAGAACCCCAAATGCGACAACGATCCCCGATCGACCCCAACTGGGCTCCATTATTAATCAACTAGAATGAAACAACACAAGGGACAAGATCTTCATCGAGCTCCTCCTGAGGTTGGTTGCGTCATCTGCACGGACTCATCGGCACCTGCAAACTGGTTATGGAAGTATCTGTGAGCCACAGGGACTCAGCAATCTCGCACCCTCGCGATCAAGACTATTTAAGCTTATGGGTAAAGTAAAAGGTATGAGGTGGAGCTGCAGTAAGCGACTAGCATATATGGTGGCTAACATACGCAAATGAGAGCGAGAAGAGAAGGCAAAGCACGGTCGAGAAAGTATGATCAAGAAGTGATCCTAAAACAACCTACGTCAAGCATAACTCCAACACCGTGTTCACTTCCCGGACTCCGCCGGAAAGAGACCATCATGGTAACACACGTTGTTGATTCATTTTAATTAAGGTCAACTTCAGGTTTTCTACAACCGGACGTTAACAAATTCCAATCTGCCCATAACCGCGGGCACGGCTTTCGGAAGTTCAAATCCCTGCGGGGGTGTCCCAACTTAGCCCATCACAAGCTCTCACGGTCAACGAAGGAATAGACCTCCTCCCGAGACATTCCGATCAGACTCGGTATCCCGGTACAACAAGACATTTCGGCAGGGTAAAACTAAACCAGCAACACCGCCCGAATGTGCCGACAAATCCCGATAGGAGCTGCACATATCTCTTTCTCAGGGCACACTCAGATGAGCTCTCCATACAACTAAAACCAAACCTCGAGTTTCCCCGAGGGGGCGCTGCACAGGACTCTAGTTTGGACCAACACTCAGAGGAGCACTGGCCCGGGGGGGTAAAATAATGATGACCCTCAGGAGCGCGACTCCCAAGGGAAAAGAAAAGGGCTAGGTGGCAAATGGTAAAACCAATGTTGGGCATTGCTGGAAGAGCTTTACTTAAGGCGAACTTCATTGTTGGAAGTGATTTCGAGGGTATGATCATCTTGCCTGAAATCCCGCAAGGAAGAAGAACGAGTCCATGAAGAAGACAAATGGACGTAGACGAACGGGTCCTCACAATCACGACGTTACCGTAACCAACCCGAAGAAGCAAACACCGGAAAGAAACACACAACATAGTAAACAACCAACACATGAACATGGTATGATATGCGGGATGCGGTATGCGATGCATATGCATGATTGGACAAGGAATGCATGAACCTGGCCTCAACTTGGAAAACCAAGTGTGCCACTGGAAAGATGAGATGAAATCGCTTGAAAACGATATAAAGAACGCCGGAATCGGAGTTACGGTTTGGAAATGGCAAGCGATTCAAATATGGCACCGATCTGCGATTTACAGCAAGTAGCCATCTAAATGCAACAAGATGAACATGCTACAGCACTCAAACATGGCAACAAAATACATGGCAGGGATCCATTCATGATGCTTAACAAAAGTCTAGCACTCAGCTACGGCCAAATCATCCATTCACAGGTTCAAACAAGCATGGCAAAAATGCATATGGTAAACAGATTTCAGACTTAGTGAAATTAACACAAGCCTGGAATTTCAGATCAGATAGCACTCTTTGGAGCAACAAAACTATATGCTAAAGGACCTGAACATGGCAAAGTAAAGCATGGCATGGAGCTACTCAAAGATCTTAACAAAAGTCCCTTAGTGACCTTGAGCCAAAAGGGATCAGAAAATACAATTGCAAGCATGTGAACATGGCAAAAAAACATAATCAGTTCTCAAACTTAGTGAAAACTGGAGCATGCTGAAACAGATATCAAGTAGGCATGTTAACGAGCTCGATGCACTCACCACAGAGCAAGTCATGACAAGCTAAGCATACATCCATCAAGAATACACAAAATGCAAGCTAGACATGGCAAGAACAATAGCATAGCATGCACGGATCAACTACAACATCCTCGGCAAAATCGCTAACAAGTAGACAATCTGCCCAGATACACGAAGTAGCAAAAGTAGAGCTCGATCGACTCAAGCTAGGGTGCTCCATAATTGCAAACAAATACATGTATCGATAGAGAACTACAATAATAACAAAACATCCTTACTGATCATCCTCAAAAGAGGCACGAATCACTAGGAAACAACATGAACATATGACAACATGAGATAAACAGATCCAGGACTTGGTGGAAATGCTAAGTCCCTGAAATCAGCATTACCAAGTGCACCACTTGGCAAGCTTGTGCTAGTCACCACACACATCACAAAAATACATGGGTTGCACCTCTGGAAAGATGGCAAAACCCTTAACAAAACATATGTAGAGCTCATGGGCATATCATGCACACAATAATCATGGCAAAAATGACAAATATCTAAATGGAGTAGCAGATCTGACAATTAACTCAAGTAGCACTCTTCCAACAGCATTTCGGGCATCAAAATCAACTCAAATGAAAATGATGCAATGATATGAAATGATGTACTCTCTGAGACGAACATTTTGGTATGCTATATGCATGAATCGGAGTTACGGATGCAAAGTTACGATGCGATGAACATGGGCATTTGGATCTGGGAATTTCGAGGACTTGGTGGAATTTATACCTCCGTGAAAGTCAACGCGGGACGGAGGGATCCGGGACGGAGCGGTGCAGATCTGAGACGGGACGTTTGGTTCGGGGAGTGGTGGATCTGGTCCATCTTCCACGGATCCGGCGCGGGACGAGCTCCGGCGATGTGAGGTGGGGCTCCGGGGAGCTCCGGTTACCGGAGGCGGCGAGGAAGGAGGCGTGGTGCGCGGGACCGGCGACGGCGGCGACCCGGCCAGCGGCAGCGGCGCTCAAAGGGCGGCGGCGGCAAGCAAACGCGGTAGCGCGGGTCGGCAGTGACAGAGCGGGCGGCGGCGCACATCGGGCGAGGCGGCGGCGGCCAAGTCCCTGGCGGCGACGGCGCTAGGCCCCGAGGAGAGCGAGAGCGAGGGGTCGGGCCCCCATCGAGCGGCGGCGGCGGCGTTTCGTGCCGGGAGGGCCCGATGCCCCGGCGGGCCGCGGCGGCGGGGAGGAAAGAGAGGGCGCGGGCGCGGGTGAGGTGGCGCGCCGTGGTTGGAGCTGACGTGGCGGGCGCTGATTCGCCGGAGTGAGGTGGCCGGTGGACGCGTCCGGCGCGGACGGACGTGTCCGGCGGCGTGAGGAGGGAGATGGCTAGGGTTCATCCGCGAAATGATCCGAAATTTCAGGGAGGCACATATATATATATAGGTAGAGGGAGCTAGGAGAGTCCAAATGAGGTGCGGTTTGCGGCCACGCAATCGTGATCGAATGACCGAGATGATGGAGATGGTTTTGGTGGGTTTTGGGCCAAATTGGAGGGGTGTTGGGCTGCAACACACACGAGGCCCTTTCGGTCCCTCGGTTAACCGTTGGAGTATCAAACGAAGTCCAAATGGTACGAAACTTGACAGGCGGTCTACCGGTAGTAAACCAAGGCCGTATGACAAGTCTCGGTCCAATCCAGAAATGTTTAATCCCCACACAAGAAAGAAAGGTAGAAATGACCACCGGAGGAGAACGAAGTGTCGGAATGCAAAACGGACAACGGGGAAAATACTCGGGTGCATGAGACGAACATGTATGCAAATGAAATGCACATGATGACATGATATGCAATGCATGACACGCAAGCAATGACAAGGCAACAGCAGTGAATAACTGGACGACACCTGGCACATTGTTCTCGGGGCGTTACAATTTACTACCGGTAGGCCGCCTGTCAAGTTTCGTACATTTGGACTTCGTTTCATGCTCCAACGGTTAACCGAGGGACCAAAAAGGCCTCGTGTGTGTTGCAGCCCAACACCCCTCCATTTTGGCCCAACTCCCACGAAAACCCCTTCCATCCTCTCGGTCGTTCGATCACGATCGCGTGGCCGAAAACCACACCTCATTTGGACTCTCCTAGCTCCCTCTACCTATAAATAGGTGCTCCCCTCCCAAAATTCACGGATGAGCCCTAGCCATCTCCCTCCTCGCGCTGCCGGACACGTCCATCCCGCACCGGACATGTCCAGCCGCCGCCGCCACATCACTCCGCCCAATCGCATCGCGACACGTCACCGCCGCCGCCTCCTGCACCAACCAGACGCTGCCACCTCAGCCGGTCGCCTCCCTCTCTCTCCACCGCGCCTGCCGCCGGCCCGCGGGGCCCGAGGCCGGCCCGCCCGAGCCGCGACCGGGCCCGAGCCCCCGCGGGTCGCCTGCCTCCTTGCCGCGCCTCGCCTTCGCCGCTGTGTGCCTCGCCGCCGCCACCGGAGTTCGCCCCGCCGCCTCGTCCTTCGAACCGCCGCCCGCCGGCAGCCTTCCTCCGCCGCCCCGCGCCGGGATCCGGCCGAAACCGGCGAGATCCGGCCTGGATCCGCCATCTCCGGTGAGATCCACCCCTCTCCCCGCCATCTCCGGCGAGAACCGCGCCGGCGAACCTTGGGTCCCGTGCCATTGACTTTTACCTCGAGGGTATAATTTCTACTAACTCCCCGAGATTCCCAGATTCATATGCTCATGTTCATCATGTCGTAACTTTGCATCCGTAGGTCCGTTTTGAGCGTGTATCATATCAAAATGTTTGGCTCAGAGAGTACATCATTTCATCTCATTGCATCATTTTCATTTGAGCTCATATTGATGCCCGAAATACTGTTGGAAGAGTGCTATTTGAGATAGTTGCTAGATCTGCTGCTCCAATTAGCTTTTTGTCATTTTTTGCCATGATTATTGTGTGCATGATATGCCCCTGAGCTCTACATGTGTTTTGTTATATGCCATGCCATCTTTCCAGGGGTGCCATCCATGTATTTTTATGATCTGTGTGGTGACTAGGACAAGTTTTCAAAGTGGTGCATTCGTTAATGCTGATTTCAGGGACTTAGCATTTCCACTAAGTCCTTGATCTGTTTATCTCAATATGCCATATGTTCATGTTGTTTCCTAGTGATCCGTGCCTCTTTTGAGGATGATCAGTAAGGATGTTTTGTTAATCTTGTAGTGCTCTATCCATCCATGTCTTTGTTTGCAATTATGGTGCACCCTAGCTTGAGTAAATCGAGCTCTACTTTTGCTATTTCGTGAATCTGGGCAGATTGTCTACTTGTTAGCGATTTTGCCGAGGATGTTGTAGTTGATCTATGCATGCTATGCTATTGTTATTGCCATGTCTAGCTTGTATAATGTGTATTCTTGATGGGTGTATGCTTAGATTGTCATGCCTTGCTCTGTAGTGAGTGCATCGAACTCGTAAACATGCCTACTTGATATCTGTTTTTGCATGCTCCAGTTTTTCACTAAGTCTGTGATCTAATTATGTTTTTGCCATGTTCACATGCTTGCAAATGTATTTTCTGATCCCTTTTGGCTCAAGGTCACTAAGGGACTTTTGTTAAACTCTTTGAGTAGCTCCATGCCATGCCTTGCTTTGCCATGTTCAAGTCCTGTAGCATATAGTTTTCATGCTCCAAAGTGTGCTACCTGATCTGAAATTTCAGACAAGTGTTAATGTCACTGTCTGAAATCTGTTTGCCAAATGCATTTTTGCCATGCTTGTTTGAACCTGTTAATGGATGAATTGGCCGTATCTCAGTGTTCATCTTTTGTTAAGCATCATGAATGGATCCCTGCCATGTATTTTGTTGCCATGTTTGTGTGTTGTAGCATGTTTAACTTGTTGCATTTAGATGGCTACTTGATGTTTATCACAGACCATTGTCATATTCGAATCGCTTGCCATTTCCAAACCGTAACTCCGATTCCGGTGATCTTTATATCGATTTCAACCAAAATCACCTCACCTTTCTAGTGGCACACTTGGATTTCCAAGTTGAGGCCAGGTTCAATCATTCCTTGTCAAATCATGCATATGCATCGCATACCGCATCCCGCATATCATATCTTGTTCATGTGTTGGTTTGTTTACTACGTTGTGTGCTTCTTTCCGGTGTTTGCTTCTTCGGATTGGTTCTGGTAATGTCGCGTTTGTGAGGATCCGTTCGTCTATGTCCGTTTGTCTTCTTCATGGACTCGTTCTTCTTCCTTGCGGGATCTCAGGCAAGATGACCATACCCTCGAAATCACTTCTATCTTTGCTTGCTTAGTCGCTCGCTCTTTTGCTATGCCTATGCCGCGATACCTACCACTTGCTTATCATGCCACCTATATTGTTGAACCAAGCCTCTAACCCACCTTGTCCTAGCAAACCGTTGTTTGGCTATGTTACCGCTTTGCTTAGCCCCTCTTATAGCGTTGTTAGTTGCAGGTGAAGATTGGGGCTTGTTCCATGTTTGGAACATGGATATTTTGTTGGGATATCACAATATATATTATTTAATTAATGCATCTATATACTTGGTAAAGGGTGGAAGGCTCGGCCTTATGCCTGGTGTTTTGTTCCACTCTTGCCGCCCTAGTTTCCGTCATATCGGTGTTATGTTCCCGCATTTTGCGTTCCTTACGCGGTTGGGTTATAATGGGAACCCCTTGACAGTTCGCCTTGAATAAAACTCCTCCAGCAAGGCCCAACATTGGTTTTACCATTCGCCACCTAGCCTTTTCTTTCCCTTGGGTTAGGCCAGCCCAAGGGTCATCTTTATTTTAACCCCCCCGGGCCAGTGCTCCTCTGAGTGTTGGTCCACCTAAGCGATGTCCGGAGCTACCAGGGGCAACTCTGGGCTGGCCCTCCCGATGTCTGGCTCATCCGGTGTGCCCTGAGAACGAGATATGTGCAGCTCCTATCGGGATTTGTCGGCACATCTGGGTGGCTTTGCTGGTCTTGTTTTACCATTGCCGAAATGTCTTGTAACCGGGATTCCGAGTCTGATCGAGTCTTCCCGCTAGAAGGAATATCCTTCGTTGACCGTGAGAGGTTGTGATGGGCTAAGTTGGGACACCCCTGCAGGGATTTGAACTTTCGAAAGCCGTGCCCGCGGTTATGGGCAGATGGGAATTTGTTAATGTCTGGTTGTAGAAAACCTGAAGTTGATCCTAATTAAAATACATCAACCGCGTGTGTAACCGTGATGGTCTCTTCTCGGCGGGGTTCGGGAAGTGAACACGGTGTTGGAGTTATGCTTGACGTAGGTTGTTTTAGGATCACTTCTTGATCATACTTTTATCGACCGTGCTTTGCCTTCTCTTCTCGCTCTCATTTGCGTATGTTAGCCACCATATATGCTAGTCGCTTGCTGCAGCTCCACCTCATACCTTTACCTTACCCATAAGCTTAAATAGTCTTGATCGCGAGGGTGCGAGATTGCTGAGTCCCCGTGGCTCACAGATACTTCCAAAACCAGTTTGTAGGTGCCGTTGAGTCCATGCAGATGACGCAACCAAGATCAAGGAGGAGCTCGATGAAGATTTTGCCCTTTGTGTTGTTTCGTTCTAGTTGATCAGTAGTGGAGCCCAGTTGGGGTCGATCGGGGATCTGTGTAGCATTTGGGGTAGTCTTCTTTTATTTTGGCTCTGTAGTCGGGCCCTGATTGTATTTGGATGATGTAATGCTTTATTCATGTATTTGTGTGAAGTGGCGATTGTAAGCCAACTATGTATCTCTTTCCCTTATGTATTGCATGGGTTGTGTGAAGATTACCTCACTTGCGACATTGCTTTCAATGCGGTTATGCCTCTAAGTCGTGCTTCGACACGTGGGAGATATAGCCGCACCGAGGGCGTTACAGAACTACCGGAGATCGAGCCTAGAACGATGATTAGCTCTGCTTCTTCAAACTTTTTGGTACTTGTTGCCAAAGGGGGAGAATTAGTATAGATCATTAGGCTTCGAGAGAGATTACTCTTGCTTTTTATTGTTTGGTTTCTTGGATTTCATGCTACTTTCAGATACTTTTGTTTGATGCTTGTATGAGACAATGTTACTTTGTGCTTGGTCATATCGTACTTTGATGCTATGCTTGCTTAAATATCTATCCACATGCTCTTTGTATGATCATTCACTTATTTGGTTGGTGATGAGTTATTATTACATTGCAATCATATCATTTTGAGCACACCACCAAGATGTATGTGACATGGAAGAGTGACCCATGATCCTAATCGATTGTGCATTTGTATTCAAACACAAATTTAGGGGGGGGCTTGCTTATCATATCATTTTGAGCGACGATGTATTTCTTTGATTATATCATTTGTCAAAGGTTTGATCTATATGTTGTCATCAATTACCAAGAAGGGGGGATTGAAAGTGGAACTAATCCCCGGGTGGTTTTGGTAATTAATAACAACATATAAGTCATTGATCTAATGCTCATTGATAATAGATTTCAGAGAAGATCAATGATTCGCATGGCAAGGACTAGTGATTGTGGACCCCTCAAAATGCTAAGGACAAGGATTGGCAAAGCTCCAAGAATCTACATTTTTGGTTAAGTGATCCAAGATCACATTGAGTCCATAGGAAAGCCAATACTATTTAAAAGGGGATGAGGTTTTGATCATGACTCAATTGCTCAAGTGCTTAGTGATATTGCTCCAAAAATCCTCAAACACTTCTCCACATCACATGCGTCCAAAACCCTAAAGTATCATCTCGGTCCCACCAAAAATCTCTATCCCGGACTCACCAAGTTGATCACATACATTGCCTAAGCCAAACCCTAGCATTTCGGTTCTACGGACATGGATCTCGGTCTCACTGAGATGGCGTGACCAAGTTTGTGTTGTGAAGTTGCTTCATTTTAGAATTAATGAGACGAAATGACTGGGACTACCGAAATGAGGTCTGTCCTAGCCATTGCACTGCAGTTGCACTAAGATGTTCTGATCGGTCTCACCAAGACTTCCAATGTTTGAATCTTTTACACTAATTTGTCTCACCGAGATTTCAGTCCGGTTTTACCGAGTTGGGTCAATGACTTTTAATGGTTGGATCTTTGGGTGAAGGGTATATATATACCCCTCCACCCCACTTAATCTCTAAGACAGTCATCAGAACGAAACACTACTTCCACTACTCATTTTCCGAGAGAACCATTTACTCATGTGTTGAGATCAAGCTATTCCAATCCGACCATTTGAACCTTGATTTCTAGCCTTCCCAAGTTGCTTTTAATTCAACCCCCTCTTCTACCAAAGCCAAATTGGTGAGAGAGTGATTCAGTGTTGGGGAGACTATCATTTGAAGCACAAGAGCAAGGAGTTTATTATCAACAACACCATTTATTACCTTTTGGAGAGTGGAGTCTCCTAGATTGGTTAGGTGTCACTTGGGAGCCTCTAAGAGATTGTGGAGTTGAACCAAGGAGTTTGTAAGGCAAGGAGATCACCTACTTTGTGAAGATCTACCCGAGTGAGGCTATTCCTTCGTGGGCGTAAGCCATGATGGAATAGACAAGGTTGCTTCTTCATGGACCCTTCATGGGTGGAGCCCTCCGTCAACTCGCACAACCATTACTCTCTGTGGGTTGAAGTCTCCATCAACGTGGATGTACGATAGCACCACCTATGGAACCATGACAAAAATCATCGTGTCTTCATTGCGTTTGAGTTCTCCGATCCCTTCTTTACATTCATATGCAAAGTCTTTACTTTCCGCTGCTCAACTCTTAGACTTGCATGTGTAGGGCATACTTGACTTGGTTGAATTGCTAAAACTTTCCTACAACTAAAATTGGGAAAATGATAAGTTTTATTTGGTCAAGTAGTCTAATCACCCCCTCCAGACATACTTTTGATCCTACAGCCACACGCTACGCGAGACTGACTGTGCTGAGCCAACCTTGCATTTCCAAGGTGTGCCTATTTACCTCATGCCACCTTTTTCTTCCTAACTAGAAAATAAGATGTGTAAGGTAGGCTTTTGCTGGTTTTCATCTCCGTCTTCTTATTTTTGGCTACTTTTCTAAGCATCTGCTAGTGATGGCAACTTAATCCCGACTAGTACAATTTTGAGAGGATTATTGTCCGACTCATTCTTGTTTTCCATAGTACCACTTCAATGTTCTTAGAATGTCCAACGAGTAAATTATAATCATCAATGGCAGCTCCGACCCGGGTCACACTTATTACTTGAGTATACAAATATGCGGCCTGTTATTTTGGCAGAAGTTGTGATTTTTGTAAATGTCATTTTGCTTGATCCGATATGTACTAACATTCCTTGCCACCTTCTTGTAGTCACAATATTGGACACAAGATGGTGAGCTCATTGTTGGGTAGAGTAGGAATAAAAACCTCCATAAAGTAGGTCACTTGTCTTGTAATAACCAATAGTATGTCTAGCTATTCTTGAACATGTTTAGTGTGTGTAGATAGCGTTGAAACAAAAGTTGTTCAACCTTTTGAAACTTAGTTCACAGAAATTTACCGGAAATTTATCCTAGTGGACGCCACTTCTTTATCTTATTTGTTTGTCTTGCACTGAGAATGAGTAAGTGGAACGGAGAAACTCCAAAATACTTTGTCCATCAAATTGTAGTGTCTTAAGAGCTCTATTTTTATATCAACCGAGTAGAGCTTGTACTTTATTCTCATTGAAGACTTTAGTCTAAAAATAATAATATTGAAGTTGAAGAGACATCTTCTCTTTGTACAAATACAAAAAAAGTAGATTACAAAATTTATCCACGACCGAGATATACAATTGACTATTGGTGTCTAGTTTGAATTTGTTATTGTTCCCTTGGCCTCTACAATGAGAAGGAGTGCACAACCTACAAATACGTTTATTACAAAGTCTTAAAAATAAAGGAAAAGGCCCTCATGCTAACATATGTAAAACAAGAAAAAAAGTGCTAAATAGAGCTACCGTCACCTAGTCACCTATGAACACACCATGAAAAAGTAGCAAGTAACTGCATCACTATGGTCTCCAACCACTTGCTTCACCTGATCATGCTTTCCACAAACCCGGCCTATGTAAGAATGCTCATGATTGCAACAATACAACACTCCTAGGAATAACTCGGTTTTGGTAGTTTAAACTTCTTTGTCAAAATAATATAGTTGTATCATAACCAAATAACCTAACATTTATCAGAACTACACTCATAATCTAGGAGAAGGGACGCCACCCTGGACCATCGGGCCATTTTCCTACACATATGAGCATCATTTAAGAGCAATACACAATACCTAGAGAAACCGAGCAGTTTGGCATATACATTCACCTTGTTTATAGAAGTTATTTTGAGCTAAGTATCTCTAGTCAAAGTTATCCTTTGACATATAATATTGTACCGAATGAGGTGTGTGTGAGTGTGTGTGGGGGGGGGGGGGGGGGTTGATGTACTAAGTTTCCACAAAATGTGCGAGTAAATAGCACATGCGAGTTCATGGTAAGTCAATACATCGAGCCGGTAAAGAAAATGTCCATTATGCTATACAACATGGCTGCAATTATTTGGCCCGATAAGAGCTCATCTAAATTTGACATTAAAATACCGGTCATATGACTTGTGCCAAAATGACATTCTCCCTTCTCGTAGTGTTATATAAGGAATTGCATTGTACAACTAATTAAGATTCATTTTTCATCCAACTTATTACAAATGGGTGTCACGGTCATTTTGGAGGCCAATGCATCCTAATTAGCTCTTTTGGCTTGGTATAGTTTCTTGATAGTAGTTGTGTTTTCCTCTATTCATTTAGCCATTGGTCATTACATGGCAGATATATTTTGTAGACCATTGCAACAATTAGTCACCACAAGAGAAATGCATCATGCACACTGTGTGATAAAAATAAAATAAAATATGGCAATACACCAAATATCTTAAATATTTCAGTGTTTGTTTAGTAATCTAGTTGGATACACAAATATTAGAACACATGGTTTGGATATTTAAACCCATTCTTAAACAATGTATATCTAGAAACATTAATTTATATTCAGATGCTCAACCATTTTTGGGACACCGAGGATTTGGGATATCCGAAGGTATTGCGTTATTAAATACGAGAATATATGATAACTTTTATATCATAAATTACATTAGACTTGACGATGTATGTATCTTGTATGCCACTAAAAAATACTATCCTTATATATTACAAATCTGATAGATAATGTTCAATTCTGTTGTTGAAATGTTGTCACCGCATCATCAATATTTACCTTATGCAAAGTATAGTGACGTTCTATCTAAAATTATAGTTAAAAGGAAGGTAACCCCGCCGTAGAACAAAAATATATCATAAAAGCCAAGTTCGTTTCTAAATCCACTAACAATATATGTTATTTACATCACTTAGATGGTACCAGTCAAAACACATCTTATGTCTAGATTGTATTGCCTCTTGAAACTAAAATAGTTGTAAAATTGCTATAACTCACCCGCAAATTTTTTTCTCTGCAAAAAGGTAGATTTTATTTTGACTGATTTTCTGTAAATCAAAGTGTTTCTAAGAAATTCAAAAAAAAATCGCTATAACTCCAAATATCTCTATAAATCAAAGTAGTTCAAAGAAATCTCGATAACTCTCTAACCCTCCAAAAACCCACAAGGTCCAAGAAGACAGAATCCCAAAACTCTATGGCACCAAACCGCAAAACCATCCTCCAGGCAGAAACCCAAACAGCCCCATAGAAGAAGAAAGGATAGAGATTTTTGTATTTTGCCCCCTGAGATACTCGAAGCGTCTCGGGGTCACCCCTGTGTCGGTGTGCGCAGAGTCTATTTCTTCCCCTGACGCCCAGTCCTCTCCCCTTTCTTCTTCCTTCCTTCCTTCTTCTCCCCTCTTTCTCCGGTCGGTGCTCGCCATCTCTCTCCATTTCCCCGCCTCACGAGAAACCCACACGCGCTTTTCCTCCATAATTTATTGCTCAGGGTTCTTGCCGAGCAGTACTGCGCAACCACCCCCGCCGCGCGCGCGCGCGCAAGGACGAGCTCTTCCCGTGTTGCGTGCTTCCTTCTATGCCTGCTTGTTTGGTCAGGGGAGGAGGAGGAGTTGCGGGGTGCAGGTGGCGGCATTGGTGAGATTTTGCGGTGAGATCCAGCCATGTCGGAGGCCGACCGGTTACGCCTCCCCGCGGCGGCGATGGCGCTCGACGGCGGCGCCGTGCGGGACAAGCCGGACTCCAAGGCTAACGTGTTCGCGGATCTTGGGTCCCCGGTGTCGCCGCTGCGGGCGCGGGCCAGCATGACGACCTCCTCCTCCTCCTCTTCCGGGTCGGCCAAGTCGCCAGCGCAGTCAAATGTTGGGGCGGCGGGAGTGGCAGGTGGGAGGAGCCACTCCGGTGAGCTGGCGGTGGAGAGCCACCCGCCGCGGCTTCCGGGGCACCGGCGGTCCGGATCTGGCCCGCTGATTTTCTCCGGCGGCAGCAGCAGCGGAGGGAGCGGGGGAGGCGGAGGGGACCGTGGGAGCACGGCGAGCTCGCCGATGACCAATGCGCTCCCCGCCGGTAACATCTGCCCATCTGGGCGCGTTCCGGGGGCGGCGGCCGCGCCGCCCCCGCCGCGCTCCCGCCCGGACGTGCTCGGATCCGGCACCGGCCACTATGGCCACGGGAGCATCATGCGCGGTGCCGGCATGGTCCCCGCGAGAAGCAGCATTGATGCGCCGTCCTTTCTCGGACACTCAATGCGATCTCCGGCAAGCTCCCCGGTGGCGCCACCGAGCGGCGGAAGCCTCCAGGAGATGACTCGCTTAGGCAACGAGTGGTACAAGAAGGGGAGGCACGGGGAGGCGCTGCGGTACTACGACCGTGCGGTGTCTCTCTGCCCCGAAAGCGCCGCGTGCCGCGGAAATCGTGCCGCCGCTCTCATCGGCCTCGGCCGGCTCGCCGATGCGCTCCGCGACTCCGAGGAGGCCGTGCGGCTCGACCCGGCCAGCGGTCGCGCCCACAGCCGCCTCGCTGGTCTCTACCTCCGGTGAGGTTCTTGTGCTCGTATCTTTGGGTCACTGTAACCGGCATTGCGCCGCTCTGCGGCAGAACGCATTAGATTCCAGTTCGATGTGCAGATCCCTACTTGATTCCATTGCTCTCAAGTGTTCACGTTTTCACGCCTGCATGTTGCTGTTGCTTTCTTGGCTGTGCTTGCCAGCTTTTCCCGTTAACAAAGTCCAACCTGAAGATGAAAGCAACATGATTGTTGCGTTGTTCCTCTTTCTTTTTGTTTGCGCTGCCCGATTTGATTGGGGATTGTTACTGGTCCGTGTGGTCTGTTTGATCATCCCTCTCCAATTTGAAAAAAAAGGAATTTTGGTGACAGAATTATCACATTAATTGGGCGTTTCCCATCACACAGTGCTGAATGAAAGGTGTTGCTTAGCTGTATTATTTTGTAAGCTTGCTTGATGCCATTGTCTTTAGGTACACTGAATTCAGACCACACAATGCTGACGAACCATGAATTTTAATCCTAATTCTGTTCAAGCGGGGCGCTGTCCTGACCTGAGAGCAATTCAGTGTTATTATTCAGATGTGCTGCATGCTTGTTTTGTTGCTGAAATCAGTGTTATTTCCATTGTTTCAGGCTGGGAATGATTGAAAAGGCGAGGAGGCACTTCACACAAGCCAGGCATCTTCACGAGTCCGACCCTGCAGACTGGGAGAAGCTGCAGGATGTGGAGATGCATCTAGGAAGAAGCACAGATGCCAGGAAAATTGGAGATTGGAAGAGCGCGCTGAGGGAAGCGGATGCTGCAATTGCGGCCGGAGCCGACTCGTCTCAGTTGGTAAATTGCTCATCCCTCGCTTGTGCTTTCTTTCTTTCAAGTGTTGGAAAATGGAATCAGTTTTACATTGTAGATTCTTGGTAGAATTTATACTGGTTTCTTTTTCAACCAGCTTCGTGCCTTGAGATCAGAAGCACTTCTCCGGCTCCACAAGCTAGAGGAGGCTGATTCGACTC